>NW_013654674.1:0-15367 GCF_000499385.1 Eimeria necatrix
GACGCAGCAGCAGCAGCGCCAAAGAGAAGGCGCACAGGGGACTCCCCTGCTGCTGCTGCTGCTGCTGCTGCTGCTGCTGCTGCTGCTCGCTCTCTGTCGCCTTCGCCCCCCAAAGACAGGAAGCGGCTGCCGCCGCTGCGGGAGGGCCCCCTGGGGCGTTCTCCTTCAGTAGAGCGGGGCAGGCGCAGCAGGAGCAGCAGCAGCAGCGAGCTGCAGCAGCAGCAGCAGCAGCAGCAGCAGCAGCAGCAGCAGGGTCGGAGGGGCCCCAGAAGCAGCAGCAGGGGCCGCTCCCTCTCCTTCCCCTCCTCCAACTCCCCCGCAGCGCGGAGGGCCTCCCCCAGAAGACACTTAAGAGACCCGGGGGGCCCCCCTGCTGCTGCTAGAGAGCGGCGGGGGGCCCCCCCTGCTGCTGCAGGGGCCCCCAGGGGCCCCTCCCCCCTGGGGGACCGAAGGGGGGGGCCCCCCAGGAGCAGCAGCAGCTACGGCTCCCCAGCCAGGGCCCCGGGGGCCCCTGCCTCTCAGAGGAGGCCCCGGGGGAGGGGCCCCTCCAGAAGCCCCAGCAGCAGGGGCCCCAGCAGGGGCCCCAGCAGGGGCCCCAGGGGGGCCCCCCACGCCCTCAGCCCCAGAAGGGGCCCCAGCAGGGGCCCCAGCAGGGGCCCCTCAGTGTCCCCCAGGGGCAGCCAGAGGGGCCCCCAGGGGGCCCCCGGAAGAACAGGAAGAGACAGAGAAGGGGGTCGGGATAGAGAAAGGGATTTGGGGTCTTTGTCCCCATTGGGGGCCCCCGAGAGAAGCAGAAAGAGCGGGGGGGGGCCCCCCGCAGCAGCAAGAGGGGCTGCAGCAAGGGGGGGCCCCCCCTCCCCCAGCCGCTCGCCCAGCAGGGCCTCGGATGGGGGGCCCCCCAGGGGGGGCCCCAGGGGGGCCCCCAGGGGGGCCCCCAGGGGGGCCCCCAGGGGGGCCCCCTCCCCCAGGGGGCCCCCAGCCCCCAAAGATAAAGAAAGGGGCCCCGGGCGCTACGGGCGCAGCTCTTTCTCCCCTTCCCGCTGCAGCAGCTCGCAAGAGTCCTTTAGAGAAAGAAATAGAAATAGAAATAGAAATAGAGAAAGGGGGGGCCCCTACTGGGCAGCAGAGAGGGGCCCCCAGGCTGCTGCTGCAGCGCGAGAGCGCGACCGCGGCAGCTGCAGCAGCAGCAGCAGACACCGCAGAGGCGGCTGCTGCAGCCCGAGTGTATCTCCAGCTCGCGGCAGCAGCTGGAGAGGCTACAGAAGAGCCTACTGAGGCTGTGGGGCCTCAGAAGCAATAGTCTGGGCCTGCTGCTGCTGCTGCTGCGCTGCTGCTGCTGCGCTGCTGCTGCTGCTTTTGGTGCTGCAGATGGCGGCACGGAGCCGCAGCAGCAGCGGCTCCTTAGCCGAAGTCACCCGCAGTTTGAAGGCCTTTCGGCTGCACGCGGCAAAGGGTTTAGGGGCTAGGGTTTAGGGTTTAGGGTTTAGGGTTTAGGGTTTGAAGGGATGCAGTCCGCTTGGCTTGGTGACCTGCAAAGCAACTAACTTTATTTATTGTTGTTTGTTTTTCTTTTATTTATTTTAACTCATCTTCTAAGTTTTGTGCGCCTACGCGGTGTACGTACACCCCAAGACCCCACACTTGCTGCTGCTGCTGCAGCAGCAGCAAGGCAGCAAACAGGAAAGCCTGAATAATAAAATTGTTTTTTTGCAGTTATAGAACAATATATAATTAGTTGCTCGGGAGGGAAGGCCTTTTAGATTTATTTGCTGCAGCAAATGGCATTTGCTGCAGCAAATGACCCTTGCTGCAGCAAGTGGCCCCTGCTGCAGCAAGTGACTCTTGCTGCAGCAAATGGCCCCTGCTGCAGCAAATGGCCCCTGCTGCAGCAAATGGCCTTTGCTGCAGCAAATGGCACTGCCCAGCAGCTCTGTAGTGGCCTCTGCGCTGCCAGGGGGAATTTGAGATTGCACAAACTACAGAAAGTCGCAGGCACTGCGCACTGCTGCAGCAGCTGCTGCTGCTGCAGTGGCTGCTGCTGCTGCAGTGGCTGCTGCTGCAGCTGCAGCAGCTGCTGCTGCTGCAGTGGCTGCTGCTGCAGCTGCAGCAGCAGCTGCTGCTGCAAATGGTGGTCCAGCGTCTGCTGCTGCAACAACTACGACTTCTGCTGCTGTAAATGATTGTGCAGCGTCTGCTGCTACTACAACTGCGGCTGTGGCTGCTGCAGATGATGGTGCAACGCCTGCTGCTGCTACGACTGTGGCTGTTGCTGCTGCAACGGCTGCTGCTGCTGCTGCTGCTGCTGCTGCTTCCCAGCATTGTGTGGAAAAGCACTTCTTTGTGCTTTGTCCGCAAATGGACAGGGGCAGAGGTGCAAGACTGAAAGCCGAAAAGTTCAAAGAGTCTAAAAAATTGGAGAAGAAAACGAAGACCAGCAGCAGCAGCAGCAGCAGCAGCTGCAGCAGCAGCAGCACGGGTCGATTGCACTAACGGGAAAGAACAAAAGACAAGCACTAAGGTCTCGTGATCCGGGTGTAGTGACACTGCAGAACAACACATAAGGCCTCCAGCAGCAGAGAAAAGGCCGGTGGAAGCTCTTAATAAACACTTTTGCAGCTCGTTTTGCAAGTTTGCTGCTTCTCCCCGAGCTTCAGGAGAAGCTGGGGGCCCCTGGGGGCCCCTAGGGCTTCCGGGGAACTCGCGGCTTCCCTAGTTTTCGAAAGAACAAAAAAACTGACTCACTGGCGACCTGAGTTGCTGCTTGCTGCGCTTCCGAGGTGTACGTACACCTCAAGTGCGCGCGCAGCTGCGGTGTACGTACACCTCGCTCGGGTGTACAGACGCCTCCTTGCGGTGTACGTACACCCGAAGGCCGGGCTCTGGCCTGCTGCGCTTCTCCGCCAGCAGCAGCAGCAGCAGCAGCAGCAGCAGCAGCAGCAGCGGAGCTCGAGGAACTAAAACCATTTCGAAATGTCTAAAATTGAATTTGAACGCCTTCTCTTCACCTGCGAAGGCTCTCAGCAGCAGCAGCAGCAGCAGCAGCAGCAGCAGCAGCAGCGCGTGCATGCGTGCAGCTCTACACGTATGTGTCCTCAGACTTCGCCGCGCGGCGTCACTTGCTCGCCGCCCGCTGCTGCCGCTGCTGCTGCTGCTGCTGCTGCTGCTGCTGCAGCCGCTGCTGCTTCTTTTGCTCCTCCTTCTCCGCTAGATGCACCTTGGGGTTCTTCACTTCCATGTCCCTGAAGCGCTCGCACTGCTGCAGCTGCTCCGGATTCTCCGGGGCTTCTGGCAGCAGCTGCGGGTAAATTGCATGCATCTTTTTGGCCACAGAAAGTTCAAAGGGCTTTTGCCCTATTATGTTTCCGCCTGCGCACCCATTTCCACACAAACACAGCCACTCCCGCTCAGCTCAACAGCTAGCTAGCTAGCTAGCTGGCTAGCTAGCTATGTAGATCGCTAGTTAGCAGCCCGCTGCCCTGCCTGCCAGCTAGCTAGCTAGCTAGCTGGCTGGCTAGCTAGCTGGCTGCTGCTTGACTAGCTAGCTAGCTGGCTAGCTGGCTAGCTGGCTAGCTGGCTTGCTGGCTAGCTGGCTAGCTGGCTAGCTGGCTAGCTAGCCAGTAAAGCAGCAGGTAGCTAGAGCATGCGCAGAGTCGGTGACACTGCCAACTCCCAGCAGCACAGCCCAAGGACACATTAGCCATTTATAAACTCTTATCTACAAAGAGCTCATACATATTAAAGGACACATTCAAATAAACATCTACAGGCACATATAAGTGCGGTGTGGGGCCCCACAGGAAGTGTGGGGTGTTTCGGGCGCGGGACCCCACACTGTGGACTCACTGGGGTTGTACTGACAGCCCGCGAGCAGCAGCGGGCGCCCCCCCGAGCACTGGCGGCTGCAGACTACGTAGGCGCAGCCGAGTTGCTGCGAGCTTTGCCAAGCCACTGCAGTGTAGTGGCCAGTCATCAGCCCGTGGGCGTGGAACTCCGTGCTGCACTTGGGGCCCATTATGCCTGTGCAGGGGTTTCCCACTTTCCCGAACCTGCGAGCCGCAGCAACACCACTGGACCTCTCCTGCTGCTGCTGCTGCTGCTGCTGCTGCTGCTGCGGCTGCTGGTGCTGCTGCTGCGGCTGCTGCTGCGCGCTAGGGGAGCAGGGGGCTGGTGGCTGCAGGGCTAGCTGGCTAGTCGAGAGAGCTGGGCCAGTGGACCAGTGGTCCACTGGCCAGTGGTCCACTGGACCACTGGGGGCCTCACCTGTAGCAGGCCGCCTCGGAGGCCCAGGCGCTGGGAATGTCAGTGGGCAGGGGCCCCACAGTGCAGCCAGTCCACAAGTTCTCGCCAATGCCTTGCTTCATGTTGGGCTGCAGCAGCAAAGCACAAGTTCGCAGCTCGCCCTTTTGCTGCTGCTGCTGCTGCTGCTGCTGCTGCTGCTGCCCCGGGCCCCAAACCTAAACCCTAAACCCTAGCAGCGAGCTGCGCCGTCGACCCGCGTGGCCTTCAGCGCCTCCTGCTTAGGGCCTAGGGTTTAGGGTTTAGGGTTTAGGGTTTAGGGTTTGGCTCACGAGCTCGCGGGCCTCGTGGGGCGAGTGTTCCATCCTGCACTCCTGCTGCAGGTTTTGGTGCTGCAGGTACTTCAGCATATTTGCTGCTAACAAATCATTCCACTTCATCTCCGGCAAAGAGTGCTGCCGCCGCACTGCGTTGTGGCCCTCCAGCATAACTGCAGCAGCAAAACAAACTCCAAATTATTTCCACTTCCAAACAACACTCCCAATCCCTCTCAATTCCCCTCCAAAAAGGTGTGGGGGGGCCCCTAGGGGCCCCCCTGGGGGCCCCCCTAGGGGCCCCCACAGGGGCCCCTTTAGGGGCCCCACAGGGGCCCCCTTGGGGGCCCCGATAGGGGCCCCCTCAGGGGCTCCCCCCACAGTGTGCGGGGGGGCCCCATAGGGGCCCCTCCCCGTAGGGGCCCTCAGAGGGGCCCCCATAGGGGCCCTCCAGTAAAAAGCGCAATAGGGGCTCTTATAGGGGGCCCCCCTAGGGGCCCCCATAAGGAGCTTCATAGGGGGCCCCCCAATAGAAGCTTCCTAGGGGCCCCCCTAGGGGCCCCCCTAGGGGCCCCCATAGGGGCCCCCTTTGCAGGGGCCCCGAAAGGGCCCCTGGGGGCCCCCCGAAGAGGTCTTTTCTGCCAGCTGACCTTTGCGGAATTTGTCCATTGTCACTGCAGAACACACGACAGCAGCAAAAAAGCGGCTTTTCTCCTGCTGCTGCTGCTGCCGCTGCTGCTGCTGCTGCTGCTGCTGCTGCTGCTGCTGCTGCAGGGGGGCTAGGAAGCAGCAAGGGGGTTTGTTGAAGAGGGAATTGAGTGGCAGCTCACTTCTTTCTTGGCGAACAACTCCTTGAGTCTCCAACTTGCCTTCACAAGAGCTTTTAAAAGGATCAAACTTTTGAATTATTCGCAGCTGCAGCCCCGCGCCAAAACGCCCCACCAAACCCTCCGCGCCGTACGCCCGCTCCGTCAATCCCGTGTCGTAGACGAAGCAGGTCTTGGACCCCATGCGCCCTGCAGCACGGCTCAAACGCGAGGGTTTAGGGTTTAGGGTTTAGGGTTTAGGGTTTAGGGTTTAGGGTTTAGGGGTTGGCCCTTCCCGGCCTGGGGTTTGGGGTTGCGACTTCACGGTCTAGGGTTTAGGGTTTGGCGTTCAGGTTCAGCGTTTAGAGACTCGGGTTTAGCGTTTAGGGTTTGGGGCTTGCGGTTGGGGGCTTAGGGTTTTGAATTTAGGGTTTAGGGTTTAGGGTTTAGGGTTTAGAGTTTAGCGCTCGCTAAAGAGCGCCGCAGTCCGCACGGGCAGCGCGAAAAGCGGATTCAAGCTGCGGGATGCGCTGCTGTCAAATCCCTAATCTCTAAACCCTAAACCCTAAACCCTAAACCCTAAACCCTAAACCCTAAACCCTCGCTTTTGAGCCGCACAAATGGAAATGGTTTTCATTATTCTTCTTCCCAGATCTTCCTTGGAGCCCTCGGGCAGGCCTGGCGCTTCCCCTTCAATAGCATTGAAGAATTCTTCGCCGCCTGCTCGCAAACAACAATAAAAGGGTTTAGGGTTTAGGGTTTAGGGTTTAGGGCGTAACATATGACGCTAGCGACAGCTAGGAGACCCTCTGGGGACATTTGGGTACGTAAGGGGGCCCCCAGATATCTCTAGATATCTCTGGGGGCCCCCCTGGAGACCTACTACTCCTGGGGGGCCCCCAGATATCTCTAGATATCTCTGGGGGCCCCCAGGGGCCCCTGGGGCCCCTCGGAGGCACACGAGAACCCCTGGGGGCCCCCTGGGGGCTCCCAGCTCGGCGGGTCCCACGGGGTCTTCTGGGGGCCCCGGGGGGCCCCCGGGGGCCCCAGCGTTTGGGGCCCTCAGGGGGCCTCCGGGGGCCCCAGGGGCCCCAGGGTTTGGGGCCCCCAGGGGGCCCCCGGGGGCCCCAGCGTTTGGGGCCCTCAGGGGGCCCCAGGGGGCCCCCAGGGGCCCCAGGGTTTGGGGCCCCCAGGGGGCCCCCGGGGGCCCCAGGGGGCCCCTGTGGAGGGTTTAGAAGTGTCTGAAAAACCCACTTTTGCAGCCAAGAGAAGAAATGCAAACTTCAGTTTTGGCCAAAGTCATGCAGCTGGACTCTCCCTTGCGGGCCCTCGTGAGTTTCATTCGTTTGCCGTGGCCGCAGCTGGAGGAGCAGGCGCTCCAGTTGGTCTCCATCGTGTGGCAGCCTGCAGCAGCAGCAGCAGCAGCAGCAGCAGCAGCAGCAGCAGCAGCAGCAGCAGCAGCAGCAGCAGCAGCAGCAGGAGAGCTTGCCTGTGAGCGGTTCATTGTAAATTCCGGAAATGATCTTCAAAGGGTTTTTTGCAAAAAGATCTTTTCCTTCAGAATACTTTTGAGCACTTCTTAAAAACATTTTCATTGCCAACTCTTTGTGCTGTTCACTTATCCGCGAGTCCACAATCATAGCCGCCTCCGTGGCCTTCTCTGCACGCAAACCCTAAACCCTAAACCCTAAACCCTAAACCCTAAACCCTAAACCCTAAACCCTAAACCCTAGTATACCCTAAACGCTGAGCCTTAGGTCCTAAACCCTGGAGCTTGGGCCGTAAACGCGAAGTCCCAAACCATAACGCGAAACGCTAAACCCTAAGTTCTGAACCCTAAACCCTAAACCCTAAACCCTAAACCCTAAACCCTAAACCCTAGGGCGGGAGAGCGGGAAACCAGGAAGCAGCCACGTATCGACGATCTAGATGCGCTTTTAATTGAAATATACTTTATTTATTTATTTATTTATTTATTTATTTTATTATTTAATTTGTTTTGTTTTATTCTTTCATTTATTTTAATTTATTATTTACCTAATGCGGAGATGTAATCGCTGGGAGCCATTTCTGGCAGAGGCGGCTGAGTAAAGGAAGTACTTGCTGCTCAAAGTCAAAAAGGACAGCAGCAGCAGCAGCAAAACCCTAAACCCTAAACCCTAAACCCTAAACCCTAAACCCTAAACCCTAAATCCAGAAGAGCCCTGAACTCTAAACGCTAACTCCCAAACCGCGAACCCCAAACCCCAAACCCAAAACCCAAAACCCTAAACCCTAAACCCTAAACCCTAAACCCTAAACCCTAAACCCTAAACCCTCACCCTTGGCGTCTTCGTCGACCTGCTGGAAGAGCTGCAGGGCCTCCTGCTGCAGCTGCTGCTCAGTTTTGTTTTCTGCGAACTTCAAAGAAGTTGTTGGAATTATTTCATGAGGTTTAAGAACAACTTTCTTTTTAATGGTTCCAGTTTGCTTCCTGAGGAGTGCAGCAGCAAGGTTCTTCTTTGCTTCCTCCTCCTTCTGCTGCTGCTGCTGCTGCTGCTGCTGCTGCTGCTGCTGCTGCTGCTGCTGCTGCTGCCGTTCTTCCTCCTTTCTTTTTGCTTCCAGCTCCTGCTGCTTCCTCCTTTCCTCCTGCTGCTTCCTCCTTTCCTCCTGCTGCTGCTTTCTTTCTTGCTGCTGCTGCTTTCTTTCTTGCTGCTGCTTCTTTCTTTCTTCTTCTTTTTCTTTTTCTCTCCGAGCTTCCACTTCTGCCAATCTGCTGCGGCTCTCTTCTCCTGCAGCAGCACGAAGCCCCAGCCGCTTCACTTCCCGCAGCAGGGGCCCCTCTGCGGGGGGCCCCCCGAGGCTGGCTTTGCTGAATCTGGACCAAGCAGCAGCAGCAGGAGTAGCGGGAGCAGCAGCAGCAGCGGGAGCAGCAGCAGCAGCGGGAGCTGCTGCAGCGGGAGCAGCAGCAGCAGAAGGAGCTGCTGCAGCAGGAGCAGCAGCAGCAGCAGCAGGAGCCTCCGTCTTGTACAACTCTGCCAAATTAGACAACTTCGCGCGAACTCCAGGACTTAATCCTTCTTTCTTATTTGCTGCCACCAACTTCGCAAACTTTGCTGCCACGGGAGCTGGCGAAGTTCTCGGGGCTCCTGAGAAGCAAAATATTCCAAAAGATAGCTTTCTTGCACTACTGCTGCTGCTGCTGCTGCTGCTGCTGCTGCTGCTGCTGCTGCTGCTGCTGCTGCTGCTGCTGCTGCTGCTTCTGCTGCTGCTGCTGCTGCTGCTGCTGCTGCTGCTGCTGCTGCTGCTGCTGCTGCTGCTGCTGCTGCTGTGACGCTAACGCTACTGTTGCTACTGCTGCTGCTGCTACTGCTACTGCTGCTGCTGCTGCTGCTGCTGCTGGTGGTGCTGCGGGAGGCTTGAGTGCGTGTGCTGACCTGAGGTTTGCTGCTGCTGCTGCTGCGGCTTCGAGGCCAGCAGCACTTTGGAAGCTCTTCTGCTGGAGTTGGCGCCTTTGGAAGGAGTTGTTAAGAAAGCGGCGAAGCTGGGGGCCTCCAAAGGGCCCCGCTGCAGAAAGGGGGCCCTGGGGGGCCCCCGGGGGCCCCCGGGGCTGTTGGCCTGAGCAGAGGCCGCAGCAAGCAGAGGTCCCGAGTGGTCCACTGGTCACCCCGGCGGGGGCAGTGGTCACTGGTGCACAAAGGGCCCCCAAGAGGGCCTTTTGGGGCCCCCAGGGCCCCACTTGAAGCAGCTAATTGTCGCGGAGGCCTTTAAATGCAAAAAAAGAAGTCTTACTTCGTTTTGGAGGTCCTGGGAGGCCCAGTTTGCTGCGTCTGGGGTGTACGCGGAGCCCTGGAGGGCTGGCTGGAGGCCCCCAGCGGCCCCCGCGCGGGCTGCAGCAAAGTCTAGGGCCCCCGCGAAAGGCAGGAGGTGGAAAAACAAAAGAAAAGCCCAAAAGAATGCGGGTTTGGGGTATATGTTGGAAGGTGGTGCGTGCGTGCGGCGGTGGGCAGCAGCAGCAGCGCGGCGGGCGGCGCTGCTGCTGCTGCTGCTGCTGCTGCTGCCCGCGGGCTGCTGCGGCGGGATCTTGCGGCCTTTGGCCGCCAGACAAGCGGCTTTGCTGCAAAAAAAGGAAAAAGTCTTCGAAAAGTCGGCGTGGACGCAGTAAGAAGAGCCCCTGCTGCTGCTGCTGCTGCTGGCGGCGGCGCCATCGACCCGCGCGCTGCTGGCAGTCTCGGCGCGCGAAAACCCCGATGGGCTGGCGGCGGAAGCAGCAAAACTCATTGAAATATCATAGATTGCTGCAGTGGAAACCCAAAAGAAGCAAAAAGAAGCCGAATTAAAATGTAGTTGCTGCTCAGTTGCTGCGAAATCGCTCGCTGCTGCTGCCCGCGCCCGCGCAGCGCCGGCTGCCGACGCAGCAACACTGTACAGCTGCTGCGCGACACCCCAGCGAAGCCCTCCGCTGTCCTGGCTTTAAAAGTTCTTTTAAATCTTTTTATTTATTTCTTTTTGCATTTGCGGGTTAAAATTCAGCAAATTCGCCGCGCAGCTGCGCCGCTGCTGCAGCAATTTAATGCGGGCTAGCGCCGACGCCCGCGAGCCAATCGACCGCAGCAGCCCACCAGATCAAAGTGTACAATCGATAAAAGCCCCGTTTTAAGTCTAAATCTGAATTTAAATATTTAATTTATCCCTAAAGACAAAAAATGGGAAGCAAAGACTCGTGGGAAGCTCCATTTCCCTTCCCCCCGTGGCTTGCTGGGCTGGCCTGGAGGGCGCGCCGCCGCTGGCTCGCTGGCCTGCGAATCCCCCGCTGCTGGGCCTTAATAGACCTTTTTAAGTTTCTAATTTTCGCCATTTCTTTGAAATATTTCCAAAATTAATTCAAAAACTGCAGCGGAGGCCTCTGGGGCCTCGCGGCCGCAGCGCCCGTCCTTAGTTAATAAGGCCCGCGGGAGCGCCCCGCGGCCACGCCCACGACGCTGGCAGCAGCCAAAAGGCGAATTCCAACGACATTTGACCCACAAAAGCCGTTTTAAATATAAAAATTTATTAATTTAATCTTAAAATACCATTTTAAATCCAAAACTCCGCAAATTCGCCGCAAAAAGCCGTTTTTGGGACGCAGCTGCAGCTGCGCAGAGGGCTGCAGCAGCAAATAGAGCCGCGGCCACAGCCCCCTGGCTCTGCTGCTGCCAGCAGCCCTCAAGGGGCAAAACTTAGCAGCAAATTAAAGCCTCCAAAAGTCCATTTTGCTGCTTCATTTTCGACAAAGTTTTGCGAAAATGAAGCAGCAAAATGGACTTTTTGGAGGCTTTAATTTGCTGCTAAGACTGGCTACAAACTGCTGCGAATTGGGGGAGTAAGTGGGCTCAAAAGAGCAGCAAAAATCGCTCTTTTAGAGCCCCTGTGTGCAGCAGCAGCAACAGCAGCAGCAGCAGCAGCAGCGGCAGCAGCAGCAGCGGCAGCAAAGGCACTAATGAAATAGTTTTAGACTATTTAATAAGTTTGAATTTAAAAATAAAAGTTTCTTCAATTTCCAGGGCTTCTACAGCTTTTCGAAGATATCAAAAAGAAAATAAAAGAGTTTAATTAAGTCCGCTGAGCCCAAGAGGCTTTTCTCAGTGCCAGAGCAGCAGCAGCAGCAGCAGTAGCAGCAGCAGCAGTAGCAGCAGCAGCAGTAGCAGCAGCAGCAGTAGCAGCAGCAGCAGTAGCAGCAGCAGCAGTAGCAGCGGCAGCAGAAGCAGCAGCAGCAGCTGCTGCTGCTGCTGCGGGAGTTCACTCCTTTTTTGGCCCGGCCACCCGCTGCCCGTACTACTCCAGCAGCTGCAGCTGCACCTGCTGCAGTTGCCGCAGCAGCTGCTGCTGCTGCAGCTGCTGCGGCTGCTGCTGCTGCTGCAGCTGCTGCAGCTGCTGCAGTCCATCAGACCGCCGGCAGCTGCAGCCCTTTGCCCGGTAGGCAAAACGGCGCCGCGCTGGGGTGAAGGGGTCTTTAGAGGCTCCTAAAGTGCCTTCAACAATCCCAAAATTCTTTTTAAAAACAAAAAAGTTTTAATAAATAAAAAAATATAATTAAAAATATATAAATATATAATTAAAAATAAACTTTATAATGTAAATATGGAATTATAGCTGAGTAATCGCGGGGTGAGAGTCCACAAATCGTTGTGCTGAGATCTTCAAAGCCCAGAATGGCTCTGGATTGGAAATTGAAAATAAAAAAAGGAATTTAATTCTTTAATTTAATAAAAAACTGTTTTTATTTCAATTTAATAAAAAGCTAATTCAATTTTTCCGCTCATTTCAGAGTGTTTTGAATCTCTGTGATGCAACGAAGCCAAACCTCTCGCTTGGGGCCCCAGTGCGCTGCAGTTCAAGTTTTTGGCCGGGCAGCTGTCGGGGAAAAAAAGAAAGAAAAATAAAGAAAGAATTCGCATTTTGAATTTAAAATAAATTCAAAACTTTTAATTATAGATTTATTTCGCAAGTGTTTCGACTGTTGTGCGAAGATTGGCTCTGCTCCTGCGAGCCCCAGCAGCGCCGCAGCCGCCGCGTGAAAGCCGCGTGGAAAGCTGCAATTTGAGTTTATTTTTGATATTTGAAATACTTTTGAAGTTTTAAATTCAATTTAACTTTTTAATTAAAGTGATAGAGCGCGAAAAGCCGAGGAAGAGAGGGCTGCAGCAGCAGCTCGCCCGCCACTCCGCAACACCAATCCCACCGCTTCCCAGCGCGGTGTCTGTCATTCCTTCCGCGAAACGCGAAATTGCCAAACTTTCGGCTAAAGTCGCTTCAATTCATTTTAAAATTGAATTTATTTTTGAATTTATTTCCTTGAAGTGCTTTGTGGAGGCGAATTCGCTCGAACTCGCCGCCAGAAGCCCCGAAGTTGCATTCCCGTTTCCGCAGACGCCTGCGCCCGATCCGCGGCTCTCCGCCGCAGATCCGCCTTTATAAGAATATATTTCGAGACTTTTCCTTTTATTTTATCTTTTTATTTCCTTTTTAATTCCATTTTCCCCCTCAAAAGCCGCAGATCGGCCCCCCCCCGCAGTTCAAGTGCAGAGCAATGGACTCCCGCCCCCCCGACAAGCGCTTTGACTCGCCTTCGTTTTCCCCAGCCCGAGGGCAGCAGCGCAGCAGCAGCAAAGCAGCAGCAGCAGCAGCAGCAGCAGCTTGGGAGGACCCGGAGCTCTTTGGGGAGGAGGAGGGCCCCCCGGAGGCGGGGGCCCCCGGCAGCAGCAGCAGCAGCAGCAGCAGCAGCAGCAAGTCCAAGAAGCACCGCGCCCCGGGGCCCCACGCGCATGCAAGAAGGCCAAGTGAGCTGCTGATGCCCTAAACCCTAATTTTGCTGCACTGGAGCCCCACCCCAAACCCTGCTGGAGCCTAGGGTTTAGGGTTTAGGGTTTAGGGTTTCGTTAGTTTCAGTGCCCGCGCATGCACTCAGGCGCGGCTTCCTTCTCAGACGCCCCCGAAGACGAGGCGGAAGCAGCAGCAGCAGCAGCAGACGCTGCTGCTGCTGCTGCTGCTGCTGCTGCTGCTGCAGGGGGCCCCCGGGGGCCCCGCGCGCGGCAGCCGCCGCTGAACGCCGCCTGCTTCCTCGTGACCCCCCAGGGGGCCCCCTGCGACTTGCTGCTGGATTTGTATTGTCAATTAAATTATTCTCGAGACAAATTGCGGAAATATGATTTAATTAAAAGACAAAAGGCCCGCAGCAGCAGCAAACAGAGCCTGCAGCGCGAGCTGCAGGCCGCGCAGGCCCTCCTCGCCCGCGCCTCCAAGCAGCAGCAGCAGCAAACCACCAGCAGCAGCAGCAGCAGCAGCAGCAGCAGCAGCAGCAGCAGCAGCAGCAGCAGCAGCAGCGGGGAGGCGGTGCGTGCGGCGCTGTGCGTGCGGCGCTGCAGCCGGGAGCTGGCGCGGCTGCGGGCTGCGGAGGCTGTGGAGCTGCGGGAAGCTTTAAATGGACTTCTTGAAGAAATTAGAAATAAAATAAATGAATATTATCCTTTTAATGAACACATTTCCAAACTGACGCGCAGACTGGAGCAGCAGCCGCTGCAGCAGCAGCTCTGGACGCGCCTGCGGCCGCTCCTGGTGTACAGACACCTCACGGGCTTCCTGCACCACTGGCAGCAGCGCGGCTGCCCGCCAAACCCTCACTTGCTGCTAAACCCTCGCGATCTCGCGCCAGACGAGGCCCCAAACCCTCCTCTAAACCCTAATTTAAACCCTAATTCAAACCCTAATTCAAACCCTAATTCAAACCCTGATCCAAACCCTAATTCAAACCCTAATTCAAACCCTTGGGACGAGTGGGGGGGGCCCCGGGACCTCCCGGAGGAGGGGGGGATGGAGCTGGACGCGGACTTCGCGGAAACTGCGCGGAAAAGCCAAAATAAAGACAAAAACGAAATTAAAAATGCAAATAAAAACAAAAATGAAAATCAGTTTTCGAATTTAAACGAAAGTTCCGACAAAAGTTCCGGCGAAGACGTGCCACGCGGCTGCGTCGGCGGCGCCGCTGCTGTACAGCCACCGCACCCGGACTCTGAAGGTGAGGCTGCTGGGAACTCCGCTTCTAAATGCTGGAATTCATTTATTATTTTTTTGTTTTGAATTAAAAATTAAATTTAATTCATTTCGCGTCAATTTAAATCCA
Source organism: Eimeria necatrix (assembly GCF_000499385.1). Classification (NCBI taxonomy): domain Eukaryota; phylum Apicomplexa; class Conoidasida; order Eucoccidiorida; family Eimeriidae; genus Eimeria; species Eimeria necatrix. Next base: position 13,995 of record NW_013654674.1, read on the forward strand.
ATTTGAATTAATTGGCCCGCGAATTCGCAACTCGCGCACGGCCCAGGGAAGCCGCGGTGGACCAGTTCACTCTTTCTGTCTCGTTCTTTTTCGCTTTTCTGTTTTATTTTATTTATTTTATTTCGTTTTATTTATTTCATTTTATTTATTTCATTTCATTTTATTTATTTCATTTTTATTTTTATTCTTTTGAATTCATTTCGAGTCTGAAACTGTTTTATTTGCTGTGGGCGCACTTGCCGTGTTGCTGCTCAGCTGCTGCCTTTCCTTCATTGCTTCACATGTCAATTTTCTTTTTAATTTATTCACCATTATTTATTTATTTATTTATTATTTATTATTTATTTATTTATTATTTATTTATTTATTTATTTATTTATTTATTTATTATTTATTATTCATTTATTTATTTGTTTATTTGTCGCTTTGCAGGACCCTCAGCAGAAGAGCTGAGAGAGCTGCGGCAAAAGCAGCAAGAGGCCAGGGCCCGCAGGCAGCAGCTGCAGGCCCAGCGCCAGCAGCAATCAGGGTTTAGGGTTTAGGGTTTAGGGTTTAGGGTTTGGGGTTTAGGGTTTGGGAGGAGCTCCTCTGTAGAGAGCAGGAACTACAGGTTCGAAGTTTCCGCAAGGAAACCAAGAGGAGCTTGAACCTTGGGCTCACGCCCTAGGGTTTAGGGTTTAGGGTTTAGGGTTTAGGGTTTAGGGTTTGGGATTGCGGATCTCAAGGCCCTGCTCTTATCTCTTTTGTGTGCACATCAACTTGACTAAACCCTAGACAACCAAATGAAGTGCTTTGCCGAAAACCCTCGCACAAACCCTAAACCCTAGGCCCAAACCCTAGGCCTAAACCCTAGCTCAAACCCTAAACCCTAGCCCCAAACCCTAGACTTAAACCCTAGCTCAAACCCTAAACCCTAGTCCTAAGGCCCTCGATCTGCTGCCCCTCTTTAGCGCCTCGATATGCGTTGATACGGACACGGTGTTTCTTGCTGCTGCTGCTGCTGCTGCTGCTGCTGCTTCGAGAGGGTTTAGGGTTTAGGGTTTAGGGTTTAGGGTTTGTGTTTGCACGCTCGAAAAAGCAGTTTAGAAGGAAAGTGTTGGTTCAAAGCCACCGGAAGTCGAGTCTGAAGAGCAGTTGCTGCGCAAGCTGCGGAGCAGCAGCAGCAGCAGCAGTTGCTGCTGCTGCGTGTGCTGCTGCGTGAATCGTTGAGCAATCTCCAGCAGCAGTTGCTGCTGCTGCAGTTGCTGCTGCTGCATTCCCTCTGCCCGCTTGCGTGCGGCACGAAGACTCCCACCCCACGAGCAGCAGCAGCCCCACCACCCGCAGCAGCAGCAGCAGCAGCAGCAGCAGCAGCAGCAGCGCTGCCTCTGCTG
>NW_013654675.1:7500-15544 GCF_000499385.1 Eimeria necatrix
CTCAGTTCCAGCAGCAGCAGCAGCAGCAGCAGCGGCGGCAGCAGCAGCAGACGCAGCGACCGCAGCAGCAGCAGCAGCCGCAGCAACAAGGTCTGACGACACAGCAGCAGCAGCAGCCGCAGCAACAAGGTCTGACGCCACAGCAGCCACAGCAGCAGCAGCAGCAGCAGCAGCAGCAGCAGCAGCCGTTTGCCTCGCTTGCTGCTGCAGCAAACGCGTCTCTGTGTCTGCAGCAAGCTGCTGCAGAGACACCCCAAGCTGCAGATACACCCCACAGGGGGGCCCCCCAGGCCTCCCCTTTAAAGCTGGGGGGCCCCCCAAAAAGAGGGTACAGTGCAGCAGCAGCTCAGGGGGCCCCCCCCTCTAAAAAGCAGCAAGAGGGGCCCCCCTACCCCCTCAGCCAGGGGGCCCCCCCCTGGGGGCCCCCCACCCCTAGGGGGCCCCCAACCCAGGGGGCCCCCCTCTCTAGGGGGCCCCCAAGTCAGGGGCCCCCAACCCAGGGGCCCCCAACCCAGGGGCCCCCAAGTCAGGGGGCCCCCACCTCTAGGGGGCCCCCAACTCAGGGGGCCCCCCATAAGGGGCCCCCCATAAGGGGCCCCCAACTCAGGGGGCCCCCAATCAGGGGGCCCCCCATAAGGGGCCCCCAACTCAGGGGGCCCCCCGTTTGAGGGTTTCTGCTGCTGCTCGTTTTGCTGCGCTGCTGGAGGAGCTGGAGTTGGCTTCGCAGCCAGTGGCCAGCAGCTGTGGAAGCAGCCAGCTTCCTGCTGCTGCTGCTGCTGCTGCTGCTGCTGCTGCGTCGGAGGCTGCTGCTGGTAAAATACAGCAGCAGCAGCAGCAGCAACAGCAGCAGAAACAACAGCAGCAGCGGCAGGAGATATGCTGGGGGAATGCTTCAGAGGAAGAAAGTCTGTTACTACAGCAGCAGCAGCAGCAGCAACGTCTGCAGCAGCAGCAGGAGCAGCAACAGCAGCAGGAAAAGGAGCAGCAGCAGAACTCCTGCGCTGCAGACCCTCCCTCAGCTTGCTCAGCAGCAGCAGCAACAGCAAGAGAGGGCTGGCGGTCTAAGCAGCAGCAGCAGCAGCAGCAGCAGCAGTCGTGGCTGCAGCAGGAAGGACTCGCGAGTTTGGGCGCAGCAGCAGCAGCAGCAGCAGCAGCAGCAGCAGCAGCAGCAGCAGCAGCAGCAGGACCAGCAAAGATTGAGAAGTGCCTCCGACCCCTTTGGAGTTCTGAGCAGCAGCAAAAGGGAAACAGAAAAGTATTCAAAAAAGACCAAAGCCAGCTGCTCAGACGGGGGCCCCCTATGGGGGCCCCCCCGGGGGCCCCCCCGGGGGCCCCTCAGGGGGCCCCCCTGGGGGCCCCTCAGGGGGCCCCCCTGGGGGCCCCCAGGGCTTCACTAGGGTACGCGGAAGCAGCTGGGAGGGAGGCCCCCTATGGGGCCCCCCCAGGGGCCCCTGGGGCCCCCCGGGGGGCCCCCTATGGGGGCCCCCGGGGGGCCCCCGTTTGTGCATTTGACTCTGCAGCAGCAGCAGCTAATGGGGGCCCCCCTGGGGGCCCCCCAGAGCATCCTGAGGGGCCCCCAGAGACAACATTTGAGCAGCAGCGCTTTGAGGGGCCCCCAGGGAAAAGGGAGGGGGGCCCCCCACAGCAGCAAACGGGGGGCCCCCTTAGGGGCCCCCTTGGGGGCCCCCTTGGGGGCCCCCCTGGGGGGCCCCTAGGGGGGCCCCCTTGGGGGCCCCTTGGGGGGCCCCTGGGGGGGCCCTGGGGGGACCCTGTAGAGAAGCCCCTATCATTTGGTGAGCTTGTGAGGCTTCCTCAGCAATCTGCTGCTGCTGCAGTGGCAGAGGTGCAGCAGCAGCAACTGCAGCAGCAGCAGGAGCTACAAATGCAGCAGCAACATGTGCAGCAGCAGCAGCAGCAGCAGCAGCAGCAGCTAGACAATGACCTGCTATTCGACACTGACGACGAAAATACAGACAGCTGCCAGCAAGCCTCTCCAAAAGCAGCAGCAGCTGCAGCAGGAGCTGCTGCTGCTGCTGCTGCTGCTGCTGCTGGTCTGTGTGCACCTGCTGCGGAATTGCCGCAGCAGCAGCAGCAGCAAAAGCTGACAGAAATAAACCCCACTTGGGGAGGAGCTCTTTCGGCAGCCACGAGAAGCAGAATACAAAGATGGGCCAAAAAGGCTGCCTGAAGCAGCAGCAGCAGCAGCAGCAGCAGCAGCAGCAGCGGGAGCAGCAGAAGCAGCAGCAGCAATGGCAGCGATAGCACTAGCAGCAATAGGGACGGCAGCAGCAGCAGGAGTACGGCAGCGACTACAACGACAGCAACAGCAGCAGCAGCAGCAGCAGCAGCAGCAGCAGCAGCAGCAGCAGCAAATGCTGCTGCGTGTCATAGAACGCTTGGGCTTTATAGGCCGAGGCGGAAACGTTTCAATGCTTTAATTATTTCAGCCTTTGTGGCTTCTGCTGCTGCTGCTGCTGCTGCTGCTGCTGCTGCTGCTGCTGCTGCTGCTGGATTCCCAGTGGCTGTTTTTGCCTAGGGCGGTCATTAGGGGCAACTGTAGAAGGTGCATCTGAGGTGTCTGTACACCTCACCGGGTCTTCTCAACAAATAAGGGCTCAAAAGAACGAAAAAGCGAACGAAATAACAAATAAAATTAAAAATAAATAAAAATAAAACAAAAAAGAGTTTAATAAACCAATTTAAGCCCCTCAGTGCTCAAAATGTGCTTCTGGGAGTGCTGCGTGTTTGCTGGGGGCCCCCACCAGGTGTACATACACTGAAGGGGGCCCCCGCGCAGGGGCCCCCTGGGGGCCCTTTTGCTGCCCCTTTTGCTGCTTCTTTTGCTTCTTTTTGCGCCAAATAAAATAAAAGTGACAGCACTTTACGTTTTGAGGAGCTATTGGAGCTTTTGAACGGGTGCTGAGGTGTACATACACCCCAATCTCGCGGAGTGGCGAGCCGCCCGCAGGCTGCAGCCCTCTGGCGGACTGTCTTGCTGCCTCGCATTGCCTTTTATTGCGAAATATTAATTAATTTGGATTTAATTAATTGTTTGTAAATTAAATAATTAAAAAGATCCGTTCAACGCCGACGCATTTGGGGTGTATGCGCAGCTTCCCGTCGCCGCAGCGCCACCCGCTCGCGATTCTGCACCATTTGTTTTCTTTCTTTGAATTTCCTTTTTCAAATATTTCAAAAAACAATTTCAATTGGTCTCCGGGGCTGCTGGTGCGGCTGCAGCAACCCGCAGAGGCTGCTGCTGCAGCTGCTGCTGCTGCTGCTGCTGCTGCTGCTGACGCTGGGGGGTGGGGTGTACGTACACCTGAGACTAAGCTCTTCGGCCTTTTGTGAAACTCCGCGGAAATGGCGACTTCGGAAAAGCTGGCTCAAATTGCCACCAACATTGTGTTGGTGAGGCTTTAGGGTTTAGGGTTTAGGGTTTAGGGTTTAGGGTTTAGGGTTTTCAGGGTTTAGGGTGTAGGGTTTAGGGTTTAGGGTTTAGGGTTTAGACGATTTAGGGTATACGTTTTGAAGGCAGGGTATCCTGACCGCCTCGGTGCCAGCGCTGGAGGCCCTTTCTGCTGCAGCAGCAGCGGCGGCATTATCTGCTGCTGCTGCTGCTGCTGCTGCTGCTGCTGCTGCTGCTGCTGCTGCAGGAGAAGGCAGCGAAGGACAAGTTGGCTGCTGCTGCTGCGCAGCAGCAGAAGCTGCAGCAGCAGCAGCAGCAAAGGACAGTCTCCAACTTATCCGCGGTTGAATCCGGTAAGCTTCTCGCAGCGCAGTTTGCCCATGCACCACAGCAGCAGCAGCAGCAGCAGCAGCAGCAGCAACAGCAGCAGCAGCAGCAACAGCAGCAGCAGCAGCAGCAGCAGCAGCAGCAGCAGCAGCAGTTGCTGCTGTGGACTTTTTGCTGCAGAGGAAGCGGAGGGAAAGGGCCTCGACGATTTGTCTCACTGGCGTGAGCGGCGCATGCAGGAGCTCCGGGCGCGCCAAACCCTAAACCCTAAACCCTAAACCCTAAACCCTAAACCCTAAACCCCAGAAACCCTAAAGAGCTCATTCTTTCAAACACATTTATTTATTTATTTATTTATTTATTCTTATTTATTTATTTATTTATTTATTTATTTATTTATTTGTTTATTTATTTATTATTTATTTATTTATTTATTTATTTATTTATTTATTTATTTATTTATTTATTTATTTATTTAGGCTGCGAAGCAAAAGCAAACTGCCCTTAGAGAAAAGGGCCATGGGGAATATACAGAAATTCAAGAATCGGATTTCTTGGGGATTGTAACAGCAGCAGAGAAGGCCGTAAACCCTAAACCCTAAACCCTAAACCCTAAACCCTAAACCCTAATTCAGTGCTTTGGTCGGTGGCGCCTGCCAAGCGCCCTGGGGTCACTCGTTCTGCTGCTGCTGCTGCTGCTGCTGCTGCTGTCGTTTTCTTTTTTGCTGCTTCTGTATTTTGTGCTGCTGCTGCTTTTGCTGCTGCTGCTGCCGCTTTCGCTGCTGCTGCTGCTTTTGGCGCTGCTGCCGCCGCTTTCGCTGCTGCTGCTGCTCCCGCTGCTACTCCTGCTGCTGCTGCTGCTGCTGCTGCTGCTGCTGCTGCTGCTGCTGCTGCTTAGGTTTGCCACTTCTACAGTCCCCGTTTTGAGCGCTGCCGAATTGTGGATAAGCACTTGGAGATTCTCGCGAAGGTCCACGTGGAGACGCGCTTCTTCAAGTAGGGTTTAGGGTTTAGGGTTTAGGGTTTAGGGTTTAGTGTTTAGGGTTTAGGGTTTGGAAGCTTTGCAGACTCGCGTTGTTGCTGAGGGTTTAGCAGCTGCTGCCCTTGCCGCAGGCAGGGCTTCCACTTCGTAGGCCCAGGCACCATGCAGGGTTTAGGGTTTAGGGTTTAGGGTTTAGGGTTTAGGGTTTAGGGTTTAGGGTTTGGCGCAGGCTGAACGCGGAAAAGGCCCCTTTCTTCAGCGCGAAGCTGAGGGTTTGGCAGCTGCCGACTTTGGCTCTCTTTCGCAGTGGGGTGTCTGTACACTCCATTGTAGGGTTTGCAGAATTAAAAAATAAAGACAACTTCAAAACCAAAACCCTCCAGCGCCTTTTCAAGAAATACGGAGTTTGCGACGACCCCCTCAGGGTCCGCGAGGGTTTAGGGTTTAGGGTTTAGGGTTTGGGGTTTCGGGTTGGGGTTGGGGGTTTAGGGTTTAGGGTTTGGGGTTTGGGGTTGGGGTTTGGGGTTTAGGGTTTAGGGTTTGGGGGGGGCAAGTTGGTGCTGCAGCCACGGCCACCAGCGGCTAGCTAGCTGGCTAGCTAGCTAGATGGCTAGCTAGCAATCCAGCCAAGTAGCTGGCCACCTAGCTAGCTAACTAGCTAGCTAGCTAGCTGGCTAGCTAGCTAGCTAGCTGGCTAGCCAGCTAGCTAGCCAGCCAGCCACTTGTCGCTAGCTGCCGACCTGTTTATCTAGCTAGCCAGCTAGCCACCTAATACCTCAGCCAGTTAGCTAGCTAGCCAGCTAGCCATTTAATACACCAGCTAGCTAGCTAGCTGGCTACCTAGCTAACTGCTGCTGCTGCTGCTGCTGCTGCTGCTCTGCTGCAGCAAATATCCAGCGGCTCTGAAGACTCTGATGAAGACAAATAAATCCAAGAGGCCCCTCAGGGCCCCGGGGGCCCTTTAGGGGCCCCCAAAGGGGCCCCACAGGGTCCTCTGGGGGTCCCTGGGGGGCCCCCAGGGGCCCTTTGGGGGCCCCCAAAGGGGCCCCACAGGGTCCTCTGGGGGCCCCTGGGGGGCCCCCAGGGGCTCTTTTGGGGCCCTCAAGGGGCCCCATAGGGAACTGGGGGATTATTCGGGGCCCATTTGGGGCCCCCTACTGAGAACTGCTTTGGGGGGCCCCCAGGGGCCCCTTGGGGGCCCCTTGTAGGCCCCTTGGGGGCCCCTTAGGGGCCCCTTGAGGGCCCCTTGGGGGCCCCTTAGGGGCCCCTTGAGGGCCCCTTGGGGGCCCCTTGGGGGCCCCCCACGGTGATTCATAGGGGTCGGATGGGGGCCCCTTGGGTCCCTCGAAAGCCCCTTTAGAAGGGGCCTCTAAAGGCCCCTTGAGGGGCCCCCAAAGGGCCCCCAAGAGGTCCTTTTGAGGCTCATTGGGGGCCCCCTAAGAGGCCCCATAGGGTTCAGTTGGGGGCCCCCAAAAGGGGCCTACAAGGAACCCTTGGGGGCCCCAGGGGGCCCTTTTAAGGACCTTCTGGAGCTGAATTGGCCCCAGATCTAAACCCTAAACCCTAAACCCTAAACCCTAAAAGAAAGCAGCGAAACTTAACGAGAGTTGAAAGCCCGCGGCTTTAAAACTCAAGTGAAAATAGCCAAAGAGTGGCCAGCTAGCTAGCCCTAGCTAGCTAGCCACCTAGCCAGCTAGCTAGCCACATAGCTAGCCAGCAACCCAGCTAGCTAGCCGACTGGATAGGTAGCTAGCCACCTAGCTAGTTAGCTAGCCACCTAGATAGCTAGCTAGCCACTTAGCCAGCTAGCTAGCCAGCCACCTAGCTAGTTAGCTAGCCGCTTAGCTAGCTAGCTGGCCAGCCACCTAGCTGGCCAGCTAGCCACCTGGCTAGCTAGCTAGAGAGCCAGCTAGCCACCTAGCTAGCTAGGCATTGAGCCAACAGCCAGTCGAAACACTTTGTGTGGCTAGCTGTGCCTTACACTGTGTCCTGCGGCTGCCTTGGGGGCCCCTGGGAGCCCCCCGGCAGGCCACCTATAAGCTCCCCAAGGGACCACGGTAGCCTGGGGGCCCCTGGGGGCCCCTGGGGGCCCCTGGGGGCCCCTGGGGGCCCCTGGGGACCCCTGGGGGCCCCTGGGGGCCCCCTATGGGTCCCCTGAGTTGGGGGCCCCTTGGGGTCTTGTGCGAAGCTGAGGGCCCCTTGGGGCCCCCAGACCCTTTCCACAGTTTCCCAAAGCCTTCAAGATCTCTTTAGAAAAGCCCCTGGGGGCCCCCAGGGGGCCCCCCTGGAAGGGTCCTTAGGGGCCCCTGGGGCTTCCCCTGGGGGCCTAGGGGCCCCTCTTGGGGCCCCTAGGGGCCCCCCTAAAGACCCTAGAGACTCCTAAGGAACCCTGAGGCCCCCTGGGCCCATTCTATGGCTTTTAAGCAGAACTTTGGGGCCCCTCCGGGGCCCCCGAGTCTCCCGGGGCCCCCTGGGGGCCCCGCGGGGCCCCCTGAGGGCCCCCAGTGGCCCCATGGGGGCCCCCCGGGGCCCCCTGAAGGGCTCCCGGGGCCCCGTTGGGGCCATCTGGAGCTCCCTGGGGGCCCCCCGGGGGACCCTGGGGGCCCCCCTGGGCCCCCTTAGTTGCTGCTGCTGCTGCAGCCATCTCCGCAGCTAAGTGGAAAATAACTTCCACTGCCTGGGCACAGTTTAGCTGCGGGTCGAAGACAGCAGCAGTAAGGGGGGGGCCCCCAGGGTCTGGGGGGCCCCCGTGGCACTCCCGCACGTCCTCGCCTGGGGCCTCACAGCAGCAGCAGCAGCAGCAGCAGCAGCTAAGCCAGCAGCAGCTACGCCAGCAGCTAGCAGCAGCAACAGCAGCAACTAAGGCAGCAGCAACAACAGCAGCAACAAACCCACCACAACCACCACCACCACCACCGCCAGCGCACGCAGCAGCAGCAAACGCACCAGCAGCAGCAGCAGCAGCAGCAGCAGGAACCTACCAGTGCACGCAGCAGCAGCAAACGCACCACCAGCAGCAGCAGCAGCAGCAGCAGCAGCAGCAGCAGCAGCAGCAGCAGCAGCAGCAGCAGCAGGAACCTGTGAGTTCGAGGTGGACTCCGTGGAGTTTGTGCCCCGCAGCTGCGAGTTTGCAAACGACTAAAGAAAGTTCGCGAAGGGCCTCCGCGAGATTTCTTTCTTTTCGACCCGAAGGGCCCACTCGAGTGTTGCCGTGCAGCGGGTCGCTCACCCACAGCACGGGGGCCCCGGCCTGCAGCAGCAGCAGCAGCAGCAGCAGCAGCAGCAGCAGCAGCAGCGGCAGCAGCAGCGGCGGCAGCGGCAGCGGG
>NW_013654676.1:0-15550 GCF_000499385.1 Eimeria necatrix
CATTTTCCTGCGGATGCGCTTCTCCTGAACTGCAGTATTGATGTTGCGCAGATCCACAATTTCCCTCGGACTGGCAGACGGTGCGTTCCACGTTTCATGAGCATTTTGGAGTTAGCGTCGTCCACAAACAACACTGCGAATTTGCAGCTCAAGACCTGTTGTTTTGATTTTGTCAGCTGGTGCGCTTGAATACATTTGTGTCGATGGTGCATTCAATAGGCAGCGATGCCGGTCTAGGACTATCATCTGCACTTCTTCCAGATTTCCTGCTGTTTTTCCTTGTTCATACTGCGATACGTGCTGTATTGAACTCCGTTTTCAAATCAGTTTCAGCAGAGATACTACAAACAAAGACGAGCGATGCGTTTCTATGAACTCGCGCTCGATCTCTTGTGTCCTCGGTGTTTAATCCCTTGAAACATGTATTTGCCTCGTGCACAAATGGCATTGAAGCACTGCGGCACGCGTGTCTCTGCTTCTTGACGAGTTTTCAGGAAGTTAGTTGTTCACCGTATTCGTTGTTTGTTGGCGGTAATACATTCTGTTCTCATGCGCGCTTCAAGTTCAGTTCTTGTTAGGAGTCCTGAAGACTTACGAAATGACTAGTGACGGTTCCTTTTCAACTTACTTTTGCAAGTCTATGCCCTTCAAAATCGTGCGTCCGCAAGTTGATTTGTTAGAAGATATTCACTGGAGAAGTGAATCCGACGCACAATCTCCAGTCGTAGTGTTCTGTGCCAAGGATTTAGGGAGCCCGAGCTATGGGGCAGCAAGCAGTATGCCTATCCAGCTGTTGGGAATTGACGCAAAAATTTCGTGATGTTTGATCAGTTAATCAAGTTAATGGTATTGTTAATTAGAGGCACATTTTGAGCTGCACATGGTAACAAGAACGCGGAGGTGCTCCAAGGAATCCCTTGGGATTAGCCAATGAGTGCGCCTGATACAAAGAGTTGTGGGAGTTGATCGGAAGAACATTACTTTGAGGTCATTAGCTTTCCAAATATGCCACTATGGGGTTTCATTAATGCTTACGTGAAAGGGCACATGCACACGAGGCAAAGTATTTGAAAGGCATGGGATGGCAATGTGTATTAAACTCCTTTCAGCCTTGAATTGCTTGTATCCTCAGTGCACTGTTTACACTAACATTGTATCTCTAGTTTCTTAGTTCTTCAATATATTTGTTAGCGTGTTCGTTTTCTGATTAGTTGGAGTAGGACGCATGGAGAAATTTAGGCTGTTCGCCGTTTTTTATATTTCCAGCTCGTGAGCACCTCATGAATTGGTTTCAGAGACTGAACCACGAATAAGAATGTTACTAGCTGTGTTGTTTGTTACTCTTCTGTCTAGATCAGATATTGCGTGTAAAACATATTGCAGAAGAAGAGTTCCCTTCACCGCATTTTGTGAATGCAGCTGCTCATGAGAAGTGCTTTCGCTCATGTTGCAGATGGTTAGTGTCTTACTTTCCCCACGGCCCTGACATATAATTGTGTATCCTTTCCTGTATGTAATGTATCCAGTGGCGCTAGTTCCAGTTTTCTGAGTAAGATATCTCTGTAAATGATGTAATTAGGTCTTGTGCAAAGAGTGAGTCATTAGAAGCAGCCAACATTTTGTCATTCATATGGCTACTTGGCGCTGCAGAGCCTGACAAATTGTCATTCTAAGTAACCGCAGTTATGCTTTCAAAAAGCAGATACTCTGCATGGAGTGCTTGAAACTTTTTTTCCATGGAAAGAGGGATCCCATAAAGCTGTTCATAAGTATGCTTTCGCCTTCATGTGCAGAGTGTGCGTCGTAATCTTTAATTCTGATTGATAGACCCTTCAGTACGCTTTCTCGGAGGCAGTATCCGATTTCGCTATCAAATTCATGCATAGTGAGCACAGTGAACCGTAAGCGGATCCGTAGTAGTGGTTGAATGGAGCGTAACTCTCGCAGCATTTCAATACCCAACAGGGCGTGCGTGTGTCGGCATAGCTTACTGAACCTGAGTGTGAACATTCCATAACGTCTGTGGAGAACACTTTAAAGGCTAAGGCACTGCCAAGCATCCGACGTTGCCGACAAATTTTCCTATCCCTGCAACGGCATCGTCCCCCCCAGATAGCATTATTTAACAGCACGCTGCTTATGCATGACCTTTGGAAAAAGCATGGCTCCAGCATGTGTGTGATGAGAATATCAAATCCAAGCAAACACCTAGGCCGTAAGTGGAGTAATTCGGCGGAATAGTGCAACTATTTGATCCCTTTCAACTCACGGGCAGTATTGAATGAAAAGCATACTGAACCAATTTCAAATTGATAAACATAGTTGGTAAGGTTGTTATTTTCGAACTTAGCAAAGCGCATACATTCGATCGGATCCAAAATACATTAGTGTTCCCTTTATCAAAACGTCTATTTAAAAGGCATTGCACTTAGTTTTACGTCATGTTAATCTTCCTTGCCACGAGCCTACTACTTTGCCAACTGCATTGCCTGCCATCTGCTGCGCTCTTCGTATAGTGCTCCCGTTTTTCTATTAGATATTGTTACCCAGATTTCTCGTAGTTGATGCGACACAAAGGAGCATTCTAATAAAATTTGCAGTATGTAAGTTCTACCCTTCAGCTGCGGGGAAATTTACGAGGTGATTTTTCCAGTGACACCTGAAATACTGGAATTTCTCCAAAATTTCGGCGGAATATGCAGGGGGTGCGCGCACTGTAGCAACTACCAGAGAATATCCTGTTGACTATGAAGATTGCAAAGATGTACAAGGGTGAACTTATGATTCTGCTTTTAATTTTCAAGAAATTAGATTCCGCTCTTGTTTTTTTGTATGTCGTCTCTTTAGCTGGGAAGATTCGTTGAGCGTGCTCGTTTTAAAATAACACACTTCCTCAATAAAGAAGAGGAAAACACACAGACGTTTGGGCGTGCATTTGCCTATTTTTGGCCCGTTTCAGTTTGCTTGTGTCTACGGGACGGTTCAAAAAGTTTAACGTATCTGCAGTATGAGGGCTGGGATTTGCAATCAACATTCCTGCAAATGCATCAGTGTGTGCGTTGCTGGAAAGCAGAACGTTTACTCTTTGAAATCTTGGATCCACATTCATTGTTTCTAGGGTTATATATTCTTCTGAAAGCTGCGCCATAGAACACAAGTGTGGATGTTGCTGCTGTGTTTCTTCGGACTATACGATACTGGCAAAGCGCGACTACACTAGGGTCGTGTGTTCGTCTGGGACGACGCCCCAGGTCAGGCTGTGAAGCCACATACTACAGGGCCCTCTGCAAACTTGTTTCTGATTATCAGCGGCGAACGCACAAAAATTCAAGAGTACGCTGATATGAAAGGCACTGGGAATCAAAAAGAAAAGCAGTGCGTCATTGCCGTTACAAAGTTCGTGAGCGTTGAAAAGAAGCCCAAGCATGGTGTTGGCTCCCCCGTGCTGTCGCGGAGTGCTGCGTGTGTAATAATAATTTGTCGTTTTCGCTACATGGCATGCCAGCTCTCGAGGTTGCTGCTACGCATTACTTGAGCGCGTGCGCATTGTTCATTCACCGTGAATTTCCATGGTGAGCAGCGAGTGTGTTCTCAGTAGCCGGCGCTGTCGCCACAGCTCCTCATACCGTACCTGTGCACAGCATTGAATGGCTGGATGACGCCAAAAGTTTTGGCTGACAATGAGGGCAGCAACAGGCACCCGAATGCTGTTATTTTATTGGCACGTAGCTTACTGCCCTGCTCAAGAGAGGCACTAATACTTGCAAATGCCACGGACGCTTCTGTAACCATGGGGTTTGCGGAGAGACACCATGGGTTCTTTTACAGAGAGTGCGCAGAAGCTTCCACACGTGGATGTGACATTTTCGTCACCTCAATCAGGTCCAAGGGGTCACCAAGCATGCTAGTTAACCTTTTGTGATTCGTGGTCACGTTCACTTTTTGTTGAAGCCATGCCAATCCTTTGCTTGTTGAAGCATCAGAAGCCCACCTAACTGATGCAGGTGGATCACAGAAATGTCCGTGAGGAAGAAGCCTATTCAATTGACCATGCCGCAGATAAACGTTTGTACTGTCAAGTCCATGAGAAAGAAGCCTGTTTAATGGGCCATGCCGCAAATAAACGCTTGTAATGTCTCGCTTTATTTTTGGGGCATGCGATGATGTTGAAGTTTCGCCCCGTTTTGTTTCGTCCCATTGTATGTCCTTTTGAATTCGCAAAGTGGGTGTGACATGTGCAGGGTGCATTTGGTTCCGCAAAAATGTGAGATGTAGAGCTCACGCCATGATTGTTGCAACGTGTATCATGTGCGTGGAGAATGAACGTAGATGGCTGTTGACTTCGCTAAAGCTCTAAGTAGCCTTCTTGGTCAGAGCACACTCTCCTCGACCTCGTGTTTTGGCATGCACCGCACAAGCTCCATTTGACCTGTTTTAATTTGAAACTTTCTGGTACTGGACGCAACATGTGTTGTGTAGGAATAATGACTTAGGTGTTGCAGGGACACTAAGATGAAGTTCGTCGTCTGCGAAGGTTGAACTGCTCCTGTTAGCGCGTAAGATCTGACACAATGCAGAAGCTCGACGGCACACACTCAATATTCGTGGAACCCTTGAATTATTGATACCATCTGGCTGTCTGATTGGGAAGTGTTTCAGCAAAGCGGTGCTGGATTTTGGGGGTGCCACCTGGTTTGTTCCGGGTTATTACGTGCTGTCTTTGTCCGATAATGTCTGGATGGTTTAGGAGTAGAGTTAGCGTGCAGCGATCGAGGTTTAAACTGATCTAGTTTTGAGGGTTGTTGACTTTTATGTGCATTTAGAGGCTTCCATGAAATGGCGGGGAGAATACGTGGGACTAACATATTGACAAACATATTGACGCTGATAATTTCGTTTCTCAGTATATTAGTCACGGATTTGTGGAGGTCATGTTTGTTAATCTGGAAGGTTAGGGAAGCATATTGCTGCCTCAGCGGGTGAGGAATAGATTTTGATTTTGGGCATGATTTGTTGAGCAGATGCGTGCGTGTGCCACGACATGTTTTATTGACGATGTATATCTTTCGCAGAAGTCGATATCTTTCTTCATCAGCGCGTACGATCCGTCACGATGCGAGGCCCAGGGAATACACGAATTCGCTATCGTACGAACAGTTGACTTATTGATCCATTTGCAAATGCATGCTTTGATGACGCGGATTTAGCCGGCGGAACGCTACAGGATTTATGTGCAATCCGTCTATTTGGTCGACCACTGTTGAATGTTTGTCCGCAAATATTCAGAACGCTTAGTTGTTCAAACATCAATCAGCGGCCAAAGCTGAAAGAGAAACGCTGTACATTGCTATGTTTCACTAATATCACCTCACAAAATACTTCATAGGCACCTAGCCTATACAACCACGGTCGCAAACCGTCCATGCGCTTGTCGGTGTGCTTTTTAAGTGGCTCCAATTAATAATATTTTATTCACAAAGAGCAGTGCTCTTGTGCTACACTGCTCGCACGCGGTCCGCTTTTCCACGAATCTCTTGTTACAGTCATTTATAACTTGATTCACGCACTGAGCAGAGAGGCACCGCGTATCTCAAATATCGCTAGGCATTATGCAACTGCGTTATAGCGGCTGCTTTTGGATCTAGGCGGCATGTAAAAGTGCAGTTGCTCATAGTCGTGTTGCGAAGTGCTACGTGTCTGGGCAGAGGCACTCAAGAAGCTGCTTGATTTGTGCAGTAGACAACAGAGATTGTCAGTGAGTAAACAGTTTCGCTGGCCTTTCGATTTTTCAAGTGGGGTTTGCGTGCTTCATGTGAAGAGCGAAATGGCTGTAACTTGCGCAGGCGTTAAAGAATAGTGAAGCGTTGTTTTAGATTTGGATACTCAAATATGGATCCAGAACAGTAATGGCTTGCGGCGTGGCAAATCAATATCTGCAGACTCTTTCAGCCTCTTTCAGTCTCGCTCAATCTCCAATTGGTGTTTCTTTGAAGGGTATAGTACATTTGTCTTCAGGCGTAAAGAACGACTCAGAAGGGTAACATCTGCGAAAGTCAAATTCTTCATTCGTCAGCAAGTACTATTCGCCTCGATGAGAGGCCCAGAGAATACACAGATAGCTATCTGAAGAACAGTTGACTTATTCATTTGCTTCCACATGCTTGCTTGCATGACGCCGAATTTGCCCAGTTAAGCGTCGCAGGGCTTTCAGCACTTGCATTCCCCCTTGCCCGGCCACTTTTTGCTGTTTGTCCGCGAGTGCCTGAGCAACTTAGTTGTAGTGTAAACGCTCAGCGATCAAGGCTGAAAGTAATGGAGTTTGACAAATTTTTGATTGTGACGTGCATTAAGGGGTCTGCGTCGAAGGATCAGCCGCCTGTGTAGTTTCGGACGAAAATAATTTTCTCTTCGTCCTCTACCGGAGTAGTTGTTGTAGACGGCTAATCTAACTCGCTAACACGCCGATATTATGTTAGGTGATGAATAAACTGTTTTGCACTTAAAAGTGGGTGCGTAAAAATTCGGCATTACCTCGATGGTATAATGGCCTTTCCCGCAAAATTGTCAGCAAGGAGGAGCGCAAGAGCAGAATCACATGCAGGACGTAGTTGCACGACCACTTCATTATCCAAGCATCTTCTCGGGATATTCTATGCATTCATTAGTCGCAGGGACGCAGTTCTGAATGCTGTTGCTCTACGAAATTGTTGAACGCTGTTCCAACACAGTGAAGGGCCTGTTCTTCTGGATGCAAGTCCCCTTGAATTTAGTCTTGATGGCGCCACAGTGAAGGATGTTACTTTTATTATTTATTCTGTTGCGGCAGCAAGACATTTTGCATATGCGCAAGGTGTCAGGTGTTTTCAGTGAAGCTCGCCTTGTTCCCTGAGGAGGTGTGAGAAACATGAACCTTGCATTGATGAGAAAGAAAACAATATAGATTGTGCGCTCATTTATAAGGTTACAATACCAGGAATGTGCGGGTATATTCATACCCAACATGCAGGTCGCGGCAGGTTGCTCATTAGCAGAGCGTCTTTTCCAAATCTAAGCAGCACGGCATTTCTCTAGAAACGTTGTTGTTGCTATGGAATGCTGCTGACCTCGCCGGGAAGTACGTTCTTCTTCAGATGTATCTCTTTTCAGGTTTAACTTTGATGATACGGTGATGACTCATTTGCTTTGATCAGACACTGCTTTGTGGTGGTGTCACAGTTTGCGTGTCTATATGTTATTTCGGTGCTTTCATCAAAAGCCACTTTGCTACCTCGGAGGGTGTGAGACACGTGGATTTTGGAACCACATGAAAGTCGAAACCACAGGTTGTGCGTCATTGGATAAGACCTTACTACACGTAGAGCAAAAATAAATTGACTTATAGAGTGCAAGGCATGGCGGCGGTGTTGGCCGTGCTTTTCTGCAAGTGTCCGGTGCACCGAACAGTCGTGACATGTCACTACGCTTTGGTGCTTTGTTGCTGGCACTTGAAGTTGTAGATCGGGTAATCAGAAACACAAAATATATTTTCATTGGGTGATCATTCTTTTAACTGCAAGCCTAGCAATGCGGCGACGTCTTGTTTCACCAAAACGGCAGAATGTGAGTTTCATTTTCAATGAAGTAGCAACAGTGCGCACTTTTGTCTCAACCCCCGTGAGAATAGCAAAATCATGTTTTTTACGTCTTGCTCATTTCAGTTTTGCGAGCTTTGAGTGGGCAGTTCGTCTCCATGGTAGCGTCGCTGGCGCATACCTTAGAACTGCGTTTGCTTTGCATTCTTTGGTTTTTTCGCCTTGGTTTTCCTCACGTTTCGGGCGCAATTCAATCGCAATTCGACAGACAACAAACCATCAAGAAATAGCAAAAGCCATATTTTGTGATATGCGATGTCACGTGCCGGGGAATCATATAGGTGCCTAATATTGCAGCTGTTCAGCTGTATCAGAAATAAAACCACCATATGTGCGTTATAATCTGCAAAACAGGTTGTCCGTTCTGCATGTTTTAGGTGCATATTGTAAATAGTAGTTTTAATGCTGCGACTATTCGTGAAGCGAAAGGTCGGCGGGGCATAAAGAAGCCACGCGTCTGACGTTTATCTGGGAGAAACGCCCAATGGTGTGGGTGTTTCTCCCAGATAAACGCCGTTAGACGCGCAAATTGCAGTACCATGTTAAAGCGACCTCTACTGATACACTACTCGCAGTCACCGCACTGTGTGCAACTAGGAACTACTGCGAAGCTTCCGTGGCGCCTTGCTTTTCTGTTGAAGATTCATTCCGCGAACACTTTGGCGCCTTTAGAAAACATAAGCCTGTGGTACACAACACCTTGGAGCTTTGTTGTATATTCAAGTTCGAGCAGGACTCAGCATGCCCCACATTTGAGTGTTTAGATAGTAGGTGCCATGATTAAGTGCTAATAGTGCGTCGATCACGTTGCTACGGATTTTTAATGAAATGCAGTGCCCTCAACAATTTGGTCTACTGTGCCTTGGCATGACGCGGGATAGTCATAATAGACATTCCCACAGTATCGAATTTTGCAAAATAGTGCGTCGATCACGTTGCTACGGATTTTTAATGAAATGCAGTGCCCTCAACAATTTGGTCTACTGTGCCTTGGCATGACGCGGGATAGTCATAATAGACATTCCCACAGTATCGAATTTTGTGTCACATTATTTCCACGTGGTGGGAAATTTTTGTTTCTTCTCAGAAACTGAGTTTTGTCAAGAACGTGAGTCTGTTCGGTTTCTCTTCTTATGTAGGGCCTGACTTGTGCCATCTGGCATTGGTTTATACTTTAGTAGACAGTAGAGCCATCTCATACATCTTCGGAAATATATGCCCTTTTCTTTTGCTTTGTTTACGTGTATCCGTGGTTCTTGGATCTTGCGTCAGACAGCGCTTGTTGCGAATTCGTGTTGACTACCTAAATCAGGTGGGCATTTTGTGGTACGAAAAGCTGTGCTTACTGAGGGGTGGCATTGGGCTTAACAGAATGGGCCTCATCAGCTGCTTGCAGAAACCAACACATTATTGTGTCTGCTAGCATGCTAGCTTCTGCTAGCGTGCTAGCTGCCTCACACGCAGCTGCAAGGCGTCGCGAAGACGCCTTGACACATAAATTTCTCTTGGTGGCTCATTTTGATGCTTGGGGCAAGCAACACTTTGCACAGTGATAACACACGGAAAAGCGATGCTGCCCATAAGAGCGCTTGATAGATTAATGAGCCGCATAAACCTCAAGAAACAGTTCCAGGGACTTCCTTGCCACAAAAAAGTTTCGCGTACTGGCAAGAGCCGAGGACACGCTCTATTCTGGTGTGCTAAAACTTACTCTTGGCGCTCTGCTTGTCGCATATTTCCATGCGCAGGATGTGAGTGCCATGTTGGTGTGGCCATTGACTTCTGCTCACGTTGGCGTTTTGGCGGGTTACGTACCTGCAGTGGTTTAACCGCAATACGTACCAACGATTTCGAGCGCCGAAGTGCATTAAGCAAGAGAACGTATTGCACCGCCTCTAGCTCGAGATCATGCCCAATCATGTGCAATCATGTGTCATGGTCCTGGGAAGATCGTGCGTCTGTTGAGTCACGACTTGAGACGGTTCATTTATGGTGCTACTGAGGTGTGAATGGCATTTATCTTGGAAGTCACCAAAGCGCGGTCCTGTCCTTGTGGCAAACTCATAGAGTCTTTTACTCACTAGCCTACTCGAAGTCTGAGGGGTCGGTACTCACGCATTTGATTCAGCTAGCGGTGGAACCTCCACCCTGTCTGGAATAGAGGTATGCGAATGCGGGGATGCTCCTATATATGAGCATTCTGGAGACAATAGTCATGACTAACGTTTCTTTAGGGTTCGCGATTATTTCCTTTGCTCCATGCTTCCTATTTTGTGCATTTCTGGACAAAATACTCTTGACGTGTTGGTTCTGGTTCTAGATATTTTTGAGACGTTTGTGACTATCTGCTGGAAAGTGGAATTTCAGAGCAGGCATTTAAAGTACTCTCCAGAAAATGCGCCGTGCCTACAGTTTTAGCGATTACTAGTCTTCCAGGATTGCATTTAGGCTGATAGCTTATTCATGTGTTGGTTGCAAATGATGCACTTGAGGGCCTCCCGGTGTGTCCACTTGTGGGCAAGCTAAGCATTTTGTCCAGATACGTTCAAGAATGCATCCGGTTACTTTAAACTCTTCTTAGTTGTTCGAAATCTACAACATATAGCAAACTGAAGCGCAAGTGTGATTCGCATCGTCTGTGGTGGTTGACGTGCTACACGTCGCAAGGATAACTAGACATCGGCATGCTGATGATAGCAAAACTGGCAATTGTGAAATGGCTACGTATTTTGCAGTGCATTTCCGCAGTTTTCTCGTGAGTTGAGTGCGGCGGATCGAAGGAGAGGAGAGTGCTGTCGCAACTACCAGTTTGCCGCCACAGCGTGTTGATATACGAGCAGGCATACAAAAGATACTGCATGGCAATTATCAAGGACGAATTTTAACATTCCCATGTACTTAGACGTTTCATTTAAAAGCAGCGGAAGCCACAAGCTTGTGTCGCGTATCTAGAATGTGCGTCTGCATCAGATGTCTATTCTCGTTGGCTAAGTCTCAAAACATTCTCAGCTTCTGGCTGCACGCATGCATAAGCCATGCTTTTATGCCTTTTCGCCCACCTTTGTGAAGACCTCTCTCGCATGATGCACGGCATTTCACAGAAAGTGTGTCTGACATGGCACTAGCACAAGCGTACGTTTTGCAAGACGTGGCAACTTGAGCCGAAACCTAGCGCGTTGCCCTTTGTATAGCTTGTCGAGGCAGAGCAGTGTGTGGTGCACCTCGGCTGGAGTCGAGCACAGCTAAGCAGAATGAGAAAGGCCTACATTATAACAGTTAGGGAGCCGGATTGTTCAAGAGCCATTCGACTGCGTTTTCTAGATATATTTGCTTGAGCTGCCTGCTAATATCCAAGTTGAATCACTACAAAGTAGCAGTGTCGCCGGTGTAGCTATTATACGCCTTCTTTTGTTCACAGGCAAGATTTGACTATCAACGGCAAGTACATCGTGCTTCCAGAATCCATCCAGCGTCTAAAACGGAAACGTTTCTTGGGCTTGAGCAAGGAACCGCTGTTAAAAGCCTGTTTATTGGCATCCCTCTGTCTACACTAGAACGTGCGTTTCATCAGTCTTGGCGATGCATTCCTTTTGCACTGGGAGGCCAAAAATATTTTTTCGAAGGACCGAAGAAGCGTCTTTTGCAGTGATGGTTTGGAACTGCAGGATATAAATAAATGCCTTGTGAATTGCAACAAACGCCAAATGAATGCATTGAAAGTGCACAACATACGTAGGTTGTCATACGTAGGTTGTCGGTTCGAGGTTTGCTCAGACTACACATGATTCTATGTGTTGGGCGCTTTTGCCGTCGTTTTTAACATACGCACGAAAAGCGATCTGACGATTGTCATGGGGGAAGCTGGTGAGAGCCGTGCGACAAAAGTGAAAGGCAGTCTAATGCTGCGCTGTTAATTGGAGCAGGAATGGATGATGAAGCCTGACCTTGAACGTCGTCTCATAAAACAATTACAAGCCCCTTGCAGTAATTTTCTTAACGTGTGTAATGCTTGTTGCAATGCTTTTGTCGCCTGCCCTTCCTCAAGCAACTGTACAAATGGTGTCGTCACGCGTGCCAAGCAAACACAAAAACATATCCTTGTACGGCATATACCACGTTGTAGAAGCGATTCTCCCTATCCAGGATGTGGGTGTCATGCGTGTGTAACGAACGAAGCCTTATTGCTCGCTCGCCATAGATATCATTTATCAATTTGCCGGGGTCTTATCTTTGTCGTAGAACCTTCAGTGTTTCAACTTGTTTTATAATGCTAGGGATTTAGTATATCCTAGGTAAATACCATGCAGGAAGTGCGTTCTTAGAAACAAGAACAGACATACAGAGACCTCTACTGCTACGGCTAGCCGTGATGGATTGGATTTTACACCCTTAGAGTTGTAAGTATCATTCACTTGACCGGCAGAAACCTCTATTCCTGGGGCTAGCCGTGGTGAATTAGAGTTTACACCCTCACAATTGTAAGTATCATTCACTTGATTGGCGAAGCTCTTGCAACAACACGCAATGCGAGTGAACCTTTTGCAAACGCTTCTGGCGCAATGGTTTTCGTCGATTGTGTTGGAGCAATTTTGTTTCCGATGCAAATTGCTGCCTGGCTGCAGCACTTCATTGCTTTGAGACCGTACAGATTGAACTTTCGGCACAGACGCTGTAGATGTCACAGCGTACTCCATCCATTTGAGTACCTCTAGTTCGTGGGTTCTTTTCAGATTTTCTTCAGGCTGCACGCGAGTAACTGGAATTTGTAAAGGCGTCAACTACAGTCCCCGTTGCTCCCGGCGAAGTTCTGTATATCCCACGAAAGTTGATATGCATCTGGAAGGCTTGCCCACGTCAACAAAAGTAACTTCACGAAACAGCTGCAGCGTCAGTAGTTCGTTCATGTGGAGAACGCTCTCATTGCGTTGTCCCTTCCATGTTTGCTTCTGGAAGCAAAGTTACATGAATGAACAGTAGCTTCCACTTTCTGTTATCTAGATGGTTGCCTCTGTTTGTCCATTCTTTGAGCGCATGGTGGTTCCAGACCGTATGTCCCGCAAAAAGTCATGCATCTGACTAACGACGGAGGTATCGTCCTTGTTCGGCCTGAAAACTTTATTTCGGGCTGTAGATATTTTGTTCTGCTCTGGGGTGTTCCACTGCTGGTAAATTTTGTAACAAGTATGTGTCGTCTCCAACAACCATGCCGATCTTTCAAAACGTTGCCGTTTGTGTCATGGACTATATGTAATTTACGGTAATTGCATGTTTTTTCCAGAATTTCCTAGTACTTGTTTTCACTGCACGGACTTGATTGTAGCGAAGTACTTTTCACACAATCATTTGCACGTCTACTTCGCTTTGCCGCTAACCACTTTTTCCATCCACTGCATAACTCAATAGAAGTTATTGCCAGGAAAGATATCACTATTGCAGAGTCGCAGGACGCTCGGTTTACTGAGTATTATTCTCATTTCAGTCGGTATGCCTTGCTCTCCTGTGCTTGGGCGCGTAGAAGCGTGGTCATCTTTATTGGAAATGCGTATGCAGCTACTGTCGCAGAAGTGCTGTCCTGACTTTTACGCGAAAGCCAATCTGTGCAATCTTCCAGTTTGACGATGTATACTTCCTATGGCGGTCCGTGATAATGCACAGGAGGTGCGCTTTCTGTTTGCGGTGCACAAAAAGCCCGACATGGGTGGTGCAGTCTCTCCTCCAGTTGTTCTCTAGTATGTTTGTATCTTGGTGAAGGCTTTGGCAGACGTGGGAACTTCTTATTGCACATTAAGGGAGCGAATGTACTAGCTAGACTTGTCGGAACCGCACTGAACATTATGCCTTCACAAGCGTGGACCCACTTCATGCTTGAATTTCCACATTGGTTTGTTCAAGAGTGCGCCGTACACCGAAATGAGGGTTACAGGCATTGGAAGGGTGCAGATGCTTTGGTTCTTCGTTGTGATTGGACCAGCTTGTGCGTTGCGTAAAGCAAGCCAGCAGCTCCTGGGTATATAGTTGCCTTGAAGTCTTCATTGAGTCGCGGACTTTGTTGTTAATTTCCGAGGCCCCATTGATGGGGTGTTTAGCCTGAGAAGGGCTTTAAGGGCTTTATCAACTCACGTGCACTTCACCCAGTGAAATCCTTTTTTCTGCCAGAGTACTACGGGAACCGTAACGCCGTCCTGAAATTTTTGCAAGCATCGACACCGCGGCTTGCGTTTGAGTTTTTTGATTGCATCGAGACATTGTGGATAGTTTGCTCATTAGTTTCACTGCAGGGCAGAACCTTGAATATAGTGCCTCGCGCGAGGATAACTCGACCCGGGAGCAGCTGGTGAGATCGCGATAAACGGCTGCACAGGCAAACCTTGAAGAGCTTTCTCACAAATTCGGGAAGAATCATTATGAAATTTGAAGTTGGAATCAGCGGCAAAGAGCACCCAACACGCAGTCAGGCGCCCTGTCCAATATTGAAATTCTGTGACAGATTTTTCGAGATAATTTGGTTGCGACACCACCTGTAGTGGACAATGCGTAAGACAAACAGCGCCTTTGGAACTTCTTCTATACGTCTGCGTGGAGTGGTAGTACATCTTGAGATAAAAGTGCACACATTTGTACAGCTCGGTGACGTTCCCGGTTGAGCCTGCATCCAGGATCAAAACAATGCGCGTATCTCGTAGTTTCACCAACTGGTCTTGTTCAGGTTTATCTTCTTGGAAGGAGCAACAGGTGCACTGATGAATTGCCAAATTCTTAGAAAGTGCGTTACAGCGAAGGCGTCTTTGAGGGGCTGCCATGTTGTAATGAGTTCCTGGGCAAGAGCCGTCCTGAATTGTATCGCAACTGTCTCAGGAACAGGACGTGCGTCATCGCGCCACCGATCATGCCTTGGGCATCAGGTTCCCTGCATAGAACCGCATCGACGTAGCCGCGCTATTCAGATGCATGCCAGAGGTATCCGCACATATCCAGTGGCAAAGTTATTCTCAGTCCTTTTTTCACATCACTTGCGTGGCATCATTTACCTTGCCAATCTGGCTATATCTTTACTTTGCAGGGCTAATGTTCTAGTTTGAATGATGGGGTCTTTCAAATGGTTTATCTAATTTTGCAATTGTAAGACGCAAGCTTCTGCTAGCCAGCCTCTTTTAGCAACGCTGCAGCTTCCAGTCACTGAAAGTCTTCCTGCTTGGCTGATCTGAGCCGCGCTTACTCACACCCCCACCAGACTCCGAACACAGTCTGCAAAATGGTGGACGACTTGTTGTTTTTGTATACATGGCTTTGAGAAATTACGTTCAGCGCAGTAGTGGATTCAGTCAGTGGTTTGGCTAATGAACGCAGATTTGAGGCGTGCGGTCGCTTGTCGTTCCCATAATCTATAACTCACATAGCTGGTGAGCCGTAAATGCACGCACAACAAAAACACCGGCATCAAAGTTAGATGGGCACAACAGGAGCACGCTGCGTATTGGTCGGCATCTACGTTTGCTAAACTCTAGAGGACGCCCTCATCTCCTTTACCGAAGCCTGCAGTTAATGTTGGAATTGCAGGGAGTACGTCGTTTTCTGCATGTAAATTCTATTCAGTTTTACGCATTTGGTTTCTGTATATCTGTCGTTCGAGGGGAAAACGTTCTCTTGAATCTTATTCAGTTTGGCTTGAATGTGTTTGTTAAGCCAAATCTCCATAGTGACAGCTTACTGACGCATCAGCTGGTAAGTCGTCACAAAGCAGGTAAGGGTTTCTCTAGCAGAAGTATTGCTTATTTTGGGTGGTGACGAAAGGCAGCACTGAGGAGCTGATAATTGCAGGCGTGCTACCTTGCTGGCTTTGCTTTATCAAATATGCCATGATCCCTGTGCCGTGAGATCAAATGAAGGGTTGTAACGTGGCTCATTCTTAGATGCTCTGT
>NW_013654677.1:0-15558 GCF_000499385.1 Eimeria necatrix
GGTCTTCAGGGGGGCCCCAACAGGTGCTGCTGCTGCTGCTGCTGCTGCTGCTGCTGCACTGGGTCCTGAATTAGAGGTTTAGGGTTTAGGGTTTAGGGTTTAGGGTTTGTAAAAAGCATTTTGCTTTTAATTATACTTTTGTTTCTGTGGCCTGCCTCTGCGATTTCAGGTGTCTCCGCAGACACCCGATTATAAGGCCAACGGCTCTCATTGGAAATAAATAAATAAATAAATAAATAAATAAATAAATGAAAGAATAAATAAATAAATAAATAAATAAATAAATAAATAAATAAATAAATAAATGAATAAACATTCAAATAATTTATTTCTTTCTCTGTTTTATTCTTCATTTATTTTTAGAATAAACAATATCACTTCTTTTCTATTTCAAATACCTATTGCAGCAGCAGCAGC
Source organism: Eimeria necatrix (assembly GCF_000499385.1). Classification (NCBI taxonomy): domain Eukaryota; phylum Apicomplexa; class Conoidasida; order Eucoccidiorida; family Eimeriidae; genus Eimeria; species Eimeria necatrix. The sequence goes on from NW_013654677.1 coordinate 418, forward strand.
AGCAGCAGCAGCAGCAGCAGCAGCAGCAGCAGCAGCAGCACAGGGGGCCCCTGGGGGGCCCCCCAGGGGGCCCCCCGGGACCCGCGGGGGCCCCCGGGGGCCCCCAAGAAAGAGATGAAGTGAAATTAAAAAAAAGTTTTGAAGAAAGAAATAAAAAATAAAAAATAAAAATAAAAAATAAAAATAAAAATAAAAAAGAAGACAGCAGCAGTGTGGGGTTTTGCTGCTGCAGGTCTTTGCTGCAGTCTTGTCTTTCAATGAAGTCCCTTGCGACATATTTAATTAATTAAATTAAATTTAATTAATTAAATTAAATTAAATTAAATTAAATTAAATTAATTTAATTTAATTAATTTAATTTAATTTAATTTAATTTAATTTCTAATTTTGCTTCAATGGGGTCTGAGGTGTATGTACACCCCAACTCCGGGGGGCCCCCGAAGCTGCAGCGGCGGCAGCAGCTGCTGTGTCTTGTTGGAATGCGAGCAGCAGCAGCAGCAGCAGCAGCAGCAGCAGCAGCAGCGTGCGGGTTGTTGACTTGGACGAGTTCATGGGCAAATACTTCATGCAGAGGACTGCAGGGCTTGCTGCAGCCAATCAGACAGCAGCAGCAGCAGCAGCAGCAGCAGCAGCAGCCTGTGGAGTGCTGCTGCTGCGAGGGGCCCTCTGGCTGCCGCTCTGTGAAGGCCTGGCGTTCTGCTGCCTTTCCTCTCCACTGCAGCAAACGGCAGCAGCAGCAGCAGCAGCAGCAGCTGCAGCAGTTCATCCGCAGCCACGGATGTGCTGCTTTTAGGCGCCTCGAAGCAGCAGCGCTAGCCTTCTGTTTGTATATGGCAGATCCTGCTGCTGCTGCTGCTGCAGCTGCTGCTGCTGCTGCTGAGGCCTCCCCGTTCTCCTCTAGCAGCAGCAGCAGCAGCAGCAGCAGCAGCAACAGCTGCTGCTGCTGCAGCTTTCGCGGGTTTCACATAGTGAAATGCTCAGCAGCTAATCTCTGGCATGTCCAGTCGCCTTCCACAGTCCAAAGAATACGCAGCAGCAGCAGCAGCAGCAGCAGCAGCAGCAGCAGCAGCAGCAACAGCAGCAGCAGCAGCAGCAGCGCGACTTCGGACTGCGGCTACTGCGGCACTGCTGAGTGCTTCACAGCGAACATCAGCGACGAGGAGCTGCTGCTGCTATTTGGCACAACCCCACAGCAGCAGCAGCAGCAGCAGCAGCAGCAGCAGCAGCAGCAGCAGCAGCAGCAGCAGCAAGAGAGTATGCTGCTGCTGTCGTGCGGCGGCGGCACTCTTCACTATCCAGAAGGCGAGCAGCTGCTGCGGGAGGAGCAGCAGCTGCTGTGGGTTAGGACTTCGCAGCAGCAGCAGCTTTACAACTTACTCATGGTCTGCTGCTGCTGCTGCTGCTGCTGCTGCAGTTGCTGCTGCTGGTCGTTTTGCTGCTGCTGGCGTTGTTAGAAACGCAGGCGCTGGTGTTTCAGCAGCAGCAGCTGCTGCTGCTGCTTCGCTTTTGCTTCTGGCGTTGGTTCTGCTGCTGCTGCTGCTGCTGCTGCTGTGTCTCGCTGCAAACCAGAGCAGCAATTGCTGCTGTGCTGCAGCTGCTCGATTTGCTGCTGCTGCAGGTAGGGGAAGGGCCCCTTTGCTTCTCTCCGTGCCTCCGCAGCTTGCCGTGGAGGCAGCAGCAGCAGCAGCAGCAGCAGCAGCAGCAGCAGCAGCAGCAGAACGAGTGCATAGCGTGCATGCTGCGAGCTGCTGTGAAGCGTCTGGGGCTTGCTGCTGCTGCTGCTGCTGCTGCTGCTGCAGTTCAGTACCAGTGCAGCATCGATGCTGCAGCTGTCGAGATTGCGAGCAGCGCAGCAGAGGCAGCAGCAGACCAGCAGCAGCAGCAGCAACAGCAGCAGCAGCAGCAGCAACAGCAGCAGGCGGGCTGGTGCGGCGCGTGTCCTTCTGCTGCTGCGTGTCAGAGGCAGCGCCTTGCTGCTTCCTTAGGGCTCCTTTCATTCAAGCAGCAGCAGCAGCAGCAGCAGCAGCAGCAACAGCAGCAGCAGCAGCAGCAAATCAAGGCAGCAGATCCCTCGAGTAGCGTGTTGCTGCAGCCCCTATCTATCCTGCAGAGCTTCAAGTGCAGCTGCAAGCAGCAGCAGCCGGACCCACAGCAGCAGCAGCAGCAGCAGCAGCAGCAGCGGCTGCTGCTGCTGCCGCAGTGCGTGCAGCCCACTGCTGCTGCTGCTGCTGCTGCGCTGCGCCTTGCTGAAGTGTATGCAGCAAGACTGCCTTTGCTGCAGCAGCTCAGCACCAGCTGTCTATACACCCCAGGCATGGGCCCTTTCTTTCGTGCTGCTGCTGCCCTAACGGACGCCCCCGCTGCTGCTGCTGCTGCTGCTGCTGCTGCTGCTGCTGCTGCTGCTGCTAGCAGCACCAGCGCAACTGCGGCAGCACCAGACTGCAGCAAAGGCGGGCAAGCAGCAGCAGCAGCAGGATCAGCAGCAGCAGCAACAGCAGCAGCAGCAGCAGCAGCCTCTCTTCCCCCTGAAGTGCTGCTGCTGCTGCGAAGCGACATGGAAGAAATACCAGCAGCAGCAGCAGCAGCAGCAGCAGCAGGAGGGCCTATGCTGCCTGTGTCTGCATTAAAGCTGCTTGCTGCTGCAGCAACACACTACATGACCTTCGGTGCTGCTGCTGCTGCTGCTGCTTTCTTTCGCGAGCTGCTGCTGCGGGCTTCTCCGCCGCTGCCTGGCAGCACATTTTTGACTCTGCCGCAGCAGCTGCTGCTGGCTGCAGCAGGCACAAACCAGCAGCAGCAGCAGCAGCAGCAGCAGCAAGAGTTGCTGCAGCAGCAAGCAAGAGAAGCACGCGAGTCCGTAGCTAGAAGTCCAGCGGTAGCCGCTGCTGCTGCTGCGGCCACTGCTGCTGCTCTTGCTGCTGTTGCTGCGGTGGTTAGGGCGACGGCCGCAGCAGCAGCAGCTGCTGCTGCTGCTGCCGTTGCTTCTGCTGCTTGCTGCAGTAATACTCCTTGCTGCTACGGAGGCCGCGAGAGGCTCTTTAGTTTCTGTTGCTGCTGTTGCTGCTGCTACCGTTGCTGCTGCTGGCGGCGCTGCTCCTGCCGTTGCTGCTGGTGTTGCTGCTGCTGCCGTTGCTGCTGCTGTTGCTGCTGCTGCTGCTGCAGTCGCTTTTGCTGCTGCTGCTCCTGTGTGTGGGAACGCTCAGCTTCTCCCTCTGCGAGTTAAGAGCCGACTGGCTGCTGCAGCAGCTACAAGATGATGCACAGGCAACCCTGCAGCAGCAGCAGCAGCAGCAGCAGCCTCAGCAGCAGCAGCAGCAGCAGCAGCAGCAGCAGCAGCAAGAAGAGTGTGTTCCCAGTGCAGAAGGTGAAATTGAAAGCTACAAATCTGCTGCTGCGGCTTTTACAGAAGAGGCGCTGCTCACGGCTGTTGCAAATTGCAAGTAAGTTTAGGGTTTAGGGTTTAGGGTTTGGGGTTTAGGGTTTAGGGTTTAGGATTAGGGTTTAGGGTTTACGGCTTATTTGCGCTGCAGCATCTTACTTGGCTGCTCTCTGCTGCTGACCTTCCGCACAGCAGACGAAGGCGGAGCACTGCCAGCAGCAGCAGCAGCAGCAGCAGCAGCAGCAGCAGCAGTGTCCCCCATTGCTGCAGTCCCACAAAGACCATGGAGGAGGACCCGAGCTGCTGCTGCTGCTGCTGCTGCTGCTGGTCTTCGCCGCAAGAGCCAGTGGTGTCTCCTGCACAGACGAAACAGGAAAGCAGCAGCAGCAGCAGCAGCAGCAGCAGCAAGAACAGCAGCAGCAGGAGTCGAGGCTGCAGCAGCAGCAGCAAAAGAGCTCCTGGAGTACTGGCAGCAGCAGCTGCTGCTCTGCAGCAACCCTGCTGCCTTTGTGGACCTTCAGTGCCGCTACTTGCTGGCGCTGCTGCCGCCAGCTGCTAGCCGTCGACACGTTGCTGCTGCTGCTGCTGCTGCTGCTGCTGCTGCTGCTGCTGGTCATTCACAGAAAAACAGCAAAGACAATAAGACTGACGAGGGCAGCACAGACCCCACAGCAGCAACAGCAGCAGCAGCAGCAGCAGCAACAGCAGCGCTGTGGCGGCTGCCGCGGTGGTGGCTTAGTACTTTGAGGCCTGCTGCTGCTAGACAGCCTCTAGTCAGCAGCAGGAAGGCCTGCACAGCAGCAGCAGCAGCAGCAGCAGCAGCAGCAGCAGCAGCAACAGCAGCAGCAGCATCACCCTCTGGAATTGTGGCCGCAACTGCAGCAGCAGCACAACCAGCATCAGCAGCATTTCAGCCCGCAGGGGCAGCATACCAGCCAACAGCAGCAGCAGCAAAACCAGCAGCAGCAACAGCAGCAGCAGCAGCAGCAGCAAACTTTGAACATCTTGGGCTTCTTTATTTTAAAAAGCAGCGCCGGCCTCCTCTGCTGCTGCTGCTGCGTAACTCCCGCGGTGTCTTTGCTGCTGCAGCACCGAGCAAAATGAGCAGGCAGCAGCAAGCAGCAGTCAAGCGTGTCATAGCAGCAGCAGCAGCAGCAGCAGCAGCAACGGCTGCTGCTGCTGCTGCGCGGCTGCGGCGCGTAAGGTTGAGGCGACTGCACCTTCATCGACGTAAACGCAGTGCAGCAGCAGCAGCAGCAGCAGCACAGCCAGTAGCAGCAGCAGCAGCAGCAGCAAAAGACGCGGAGTCAGCCAGTTCTTTGGAGCCTAGTTTAGAGAAACAGCGACAGCAGCAGCAGCAGCAGCAGCAGCCGCAGCGGCAGCAGCAGCAGCTGCTGCTGCTGATGCAGCAGGTGCAGCAGCTTTGGGAGGCCCTCTCTAGCCTTCCGACGTCTAACGCTGTGCTGCAGGGAGAAGGGGGAGCAGCAGCAGCAGCAGCAGCAGCAGCAGCAGCAGCAAAGAGAGAAGCAGCGGGAGAAGCAGCAACTGCTGCAGCAGCTCAAGTCAGGAAGCTAATTGCGGGGCTTCTGGCTCTTAAGAAGGCTTTGCTGATGCTGGCCGAGAGACCCCGCGCTGCTGCTGCTGCTGCTGCTGCTGCTGCTGCTGCTGCTGCTGGTGTAGAGCCCGACTTGCTGCTCTCCGCATGCACAAGAGAAACTACAGCGGTGGCGTTTGCTGCTGCTGTTGCTGCTGCTGCTGCAGCAGCAGTTGAAAGGCTCAGGGCGCTGCTGCTGCGCATTGCTACTGCTGCAGTTGCTGCTGCAGCAAACAACAAAACACGGGTGATTGGCTCTGTCCATATGCAGCAGCAGCCGCTGCTGCTGCAGCAGCTGCTACAGCAGCAGCAGCAGCAGCCAGCAGCAAGTGGACTCAAATGGCGTTTCCTAATGTAAGGTTCGAAACAATGCTGCAGCTGCTGCCGCAGCCACAAGCGTTCCTGCTGCTGCTCGCGCCGCTGCTGCTGAGCAGCAAGTGGACTCAAATGGCGTTTCCTAATGTAAGGTTCGAAACAATGCTGCAGCTGCTGCCGCAGCCACAAGCGTTCCTGCTGCTGCTCGCGCCGCTGCTGCTGCTGCTGCTGCTGCTGCTGCTGCTGCTGCTGCTGCTGGGCTCTTCAGCCAAGCTGCTGCTGCCTCTCTGCGGCCTGCTGCTGCTCTCAGGGCATCTGCTGCACTATTGTCTTTGCCTTTTATCTCTGTTGCTAAGCTTGTTTTGCTTCCCCCCGAAACAGCAGCAGCCAGCAGCAGCAGCAGCAGCAGCAGGGAACAGCAGCAGCAGCAGCAGCAGCAGCAGCAGCAGCGCGCCTTCTCAGAGCTATCCGCGGTGCTGCAGCAGCTGCTGCAAAAGCCCCTCATATTTTTACTGGGGGGAAGCAGCTGCTGCTGGTCGCGGGTTTGCTGCAGCACTTTATCACCTTGCTGCAGCGCAACAGGCCCAGGGGTAAACCCTAAACCCTAAACCCTAAACCCTAAACCCTAAACCCTTTCCCTGTTTTCACGCTCTCAGCAAACTCTAATTCTCTTGGTAGAAGGTTACTGAAAGCCTCTAAGGCCTAGGGTTTAGGGGCCAGGGTTTACTGCACAGTTTTCAGAGCTTAGGGTTTAGGGTTTAGGGTTTAGGGTTTAGGGTTTAGGGTTTAGGGGCTTACCTTTGCAGCGCTGCTTTGCCCTTTTTTGCCTGGCATTTGCAAGATAAGGCTTAAAGAGCAGCAAGCAGCAGCAGCAGCAGCAGCAGCAGCAGCAGCAGCAGCAGCAGCAGCAGCAACGTGCGTTTTTCTGTGTTCAGGTGTATGGACAGATGCCGCGGCCGCTGCTGCTGCAGCTGAAGCAGCAGCAGCAGCAACTTTGCTGCGGTGTTTTCCTTTTGGGCTATCCCACCCCCAAGTCGCCTACTCCTTACTTGTACTCCCTGCTGCTGCAGCACCTGCAGCAGCAGCAGCAGCAGCAGCAGCAGCAGCAGCAGCAGCAGCAGCTGCAGCACGTCTACGCCACCTTCTTTCCCCCCTTAGCAGAGCAGCACAGCTACCTCGCGCTGCTAGAGCAGCAGCAGCAGTTGCTGCAGCAGGAGCAGCAGCAGCAGCAGCTGCTGCTGCTGCAGCAGGAGCAGCAGCAGCAGCAGGCGGAGTTCGCACGTTGGCTGCAGCAGCTGCTGCAGCAGGACCTGCTGCTGCTGGGCGGCGCCTCTGTGACCATTCCCTTCAAAGAAGCAGCAGCAAAATATGTCGAGGAGGTCCACTGGTCAGCAGCAGCAGCTGGAGCAGTGAGGAGCTGCTGCTGCTGCTGCTGCTGCTGCTGCTGCTGCTGTTACTGTGGATTCTGCTGCTGCTGCTGTGAAGGCCGTTTGCTGCTGTTCGCTGCTGTCTTTTTTCTTTACTTTGCTGCTGCTTCTCAGCTGCTTTTGCTGCTTCTGCTGCTGCTGCTGCTGCTGCTGCTGCTCATTGCCGTCTCTTTCTCTCACCTGCTCCTAGCGCTCAGGGTTTAGGGTTTAGGGTTTAGGGTTTAGGGTTTAGGGTTTAGGGTTTAGGGTTTGTGCGCAGGTCAATACCCTCTTCTGGAACTCTAAGGGCCAACTCATGGGAGCCAACACTGACACCTACGCTATAGAGAAGGCGCTGCAGCACCACAGAAAAGTCAGTGCTGCTGCTGCTGCTGCTGCTGCTGCTGTTGCTGCTGCTGCTGCTGCTTCTGTTGCTGCTGCTGCTGATGCTGCTGCTGCTGCTGATGCTGCTGCTGATGATATTCTGCTGTCGAATGCAGTGTTCCGCGTGCAGTCTGTGCTGCTGCTGCTGCTTTTGCAGTTGCTTTTGCTGCTGCTGTTGCTGCTGCAGCACTGAGCCGTGAGACAAGGGTTTAGGGTTTAGGGTTTAGGGTTTAGGGTTTATTCTGCTGCAGCCCGAAAATGTCTGCTGCATTCTGCTGCTGGGAGCCGGAGGAACTGCAAGGGCCGCTTTAGCGGCTATCAACCGCTGGCGAAGCAGCAGCAGCAGCAGCAGCAGCAGCAGCAGCAGCAGCAGCAGCAGCGAGTGCTGCTGCAGCAGCAGCAAAGTGAGGGTTTTGATATTCAACAGAACCCTTAAGAGGGCAGAGGAGCTCGCGAAAGATTTTGGGGCGGAGGCAGTAGCATCTGCTGCTGCGCTGCAGCAGCAGCACATTGATGCCATCGTAAACCCTAAACCCTAAACCCTAAACCCTAAACCCTAAAGCCTCAACGTAAACCCTAAACCCTAAACCCTAAACCCTAAACCCTAAAGCCTCAACGGCAAACCCTCGACAGGACGTTTCTACACCTGCAGCTTAAACCCTCAGTCCCAAAATATCCCCGTCTACCGTCCCTCCCACAGTTTAGGGTTTAGGGTTTAGCGTTTAGGGTTTAGGGTTTAGGGTTTAGGGTTTAGGGTTTAGGGTTTAGGGTTGCGTGTGCAGATCAACGTCCGCCCCGCAGCAGCGCCGCTGCCTCTGTCTTCTTTTGCTTTTAATCGGAAACCCTTAATTGTGGAATTGGCTTATGCGCCTCCTGTAACCCCTTTAATTGAAAAGGTCTAAACCCTAAACCCTAAACCCTAAACCCTAAACCCTAAACCCTTGATGCGAAGCCCTCTAGTGCAAAATAAAGTCTTTAAACGGATTCCATGCAACGACTAGAGATACCGCCGCGCCCAGAAAACCCTCGCTAGGGTTTAGGGTTTAGGGTTTAGGGTTTAGGGTTTAGGGTTTAGGGTTTGGGTGTGTGGCTTTCAGGGGGAGCGTTTGGGGTGTATTTGCGTGTCGGGGTTTTCTCTTGATGCGAAGCCCTCTAGTGCAAAATAAAGTCTTTAAACGGATTCCATGCAACGACTAGAGATACCGCCGCGCCCAGAAAACCCTCGCTAGGGTTTAGGGTTTAGGGTTTAGGGTTTAGGGTTTAGGGTTTAGGGTTTGGGTGTGTGGCTTTCAGGGGGAGCGTTTGGGGTGTATTTGCGTGTCGGGGTTTTCTCTTTTTCTTTGGCAAGCCCAAAAGCAAAGTCAATTAATAATAAAGGGTTTAATAAATAAAAATAAAAATAAAAATAAAATAAATAAAAATGAAATAAATAAAAAAGAAATAAATAAAAAAGAAATTGGAGATAAAAAAGAAATAAAAGAAACAAAAATAAACTCAAATGGAGAAAGAGAAGGCCGCGGGGATCACGCAGCAGCAAGAAGCGAAAATGAAGAAACAGTCCGTCTAAACCCTAAACCCTAAACCCTAAACCCTAAACCCTAAACCCTCATAGCGCACACTTGCTGTTTGCAGCCTCGCGGTTTTGCCGCTGTGGCGTGAAGCCGCCCCGTCTAGGGTCTAGGGTTTAAAGCTCTTGCTTTTTCCGAGGGTTTAGGGCTTAGGGTTTAGGGTTTAGGGTTTAGGGTTTAGGGTTTGCTGCGCTCAGAAAATGAACTGGGGAGAAGCCCCGGCTGGCTGGCGGTCTGCTTGGAGGTTTTCTCTTCCTTTTGTTTTTAATTATTTCGAAAAGACTTTCAAACATTCCCTCCACTTAAACCTCGAAGACTACCTCTAAACCCTAAACCCTAAACCCTAAACCCTAAACCCTAAACCCTCGGGGCGGCCTGCACGCTGCAGCGCGAGCCGGCGCATCGCACAACTGCAGATGCATGCAAAAGGAAATATATTTTTAATTGTTTTTATAAATATATATTATTTAATTATTCATTTAAAGTAATTAAATAAATATTATAACTTATTTAATTATTTTAAATCCAAAAGAAGGACCTCGCGCAGTTTAGAAGCGTTGAGGGTTCAGGTGTACGTACACCTGAAAGCCAACAGGACTTTCGGGAAAAGCCAAAAGTTGCATTAAACATTTTTTTCAATTTATTTCTTTTGGAGTTTTCTTCTTTTCTCAGTTATGCAGAGACTTTTGTTTATATCAGCGTAAACCCTAAACCCTAAACCCTAAACCCTAAACCCTTTAACATGCGCTCGAGACAGCGAATTTGCTTTTTAGGGAGCTGCAGCAACCCTAAACCCTAAACCCCAAACCCTAGTCCGCAACCGCTAAGAGTTAAACCCTAAACCCTAAACCCTAAACCCTAGTTTGCAGCCTTTGAACGCTAAACCCTAAACCCTAAACCCTCGCGGGGTTGGCGCGCGTCAGTTTCAGTAGAAGAAATGAGCGGACTTGGAGTTTTTGTTAGTGGATGTTGAAGCAGAGAAATAATAAAATTATAAATATAATTATAATTAAAATATAAATATAATTACAATTATAAATATAAATATAATTACAATTATAAATATAAATAAAAGAGAAAAAAGCGAAAGAAAAAGAAGTCGCACTTGTGCAAAAAGAAAGAAACAAAAAAGTCAATGAACACCAACACAATAAATATAAACATAAACATAAACATAAATATAAATATAAATATAAATAAATATAAATAAATATAAATATAAATATAAATAAATATAAATATAAATAAATATAAATATAAATATAAACATAAATAAAGGAATTGGAATTAATTCAAATCCACTTGCGCGCTCAAACTGAGGTGTACGTACACCTCAAGTCCCACAGCTTCATCGGAATTGTTTTCTGCATAATTTCAAAACGGATAAACCGGTCCCATTAATAAAATAAATAATAAATAAATAAATAAATAAATAAATAAATAAATAAATAAATAAATAAATAATAAATAATAAATAACAATTGATTGATAAATGAATAAAATGCACATCTGCATAAAGGCGCATGCACAGAAAAAGGCATAAATGCCACATGTGCATGTGCGCAATCATTCATTTATTATTTATTTATTTATTTATTTATTTATTTATTATTTATTTATTTATTTATTTATTTATTTATTAATATTTCTAACTGTATTCCACCTGCCGCATTTCTCTATATACCCACAGAGGCCAGGCGGCGCTACCGTAGATTGTAAGAAGAGTAGTTAATCCCTGAAGCAGCAGCAGCAGCAGCAGTTGCTGCTGCTGCTGCTGCTGCTGCTTCTGCCGGTATTGCAGCAGCTTCTGTTGCTGCTGCATTGGCCGCTGCTGCTGCTGTGGCATCAGCTCACGGGCCTTCGTAGAAGTGCTGCTGCTGCTGCTGTGGCTGCAGCAGCATCTGCACCACCTGCTTCTATAGCTGCAGCACCTGCTGCTGCTGCTGCTGCTGCTGCGGCCGCAGCAGCAGCAACCTGCATTACTTGCTGCTTGAACTGCCGTTGCTGCTGCAACTGCAGCAGCAGCCCCGTTCCCACCTGCTTCTTCAACTGTTCCAGAGTCTGCAGCATAACCTTTATAACCTGCTGCTGCAGCACTTGCTGCTGCAGCGGTTGGCGCTGCTGTTGCTGCTGCTGCTGCTGCTGCTGCTGCTGCATTAGTCGTAGAGGGGGCTGCCGCCTCCCAGCGTCCACTGGGGCTGGTTTTCGTCGTCGCAGCCCCTGCTGCTGCTGCTGCTGCTGCTGCTGCTGTCCATGGCGGTAGACCACTGGTTTGCTGCAGCAGCAGCAGCAGCAGCAGCAAAGACCCCCTTGAACCTTTTGGCTTCTGACAGCAGCGGGTAGTCCACGAAGGTGTGGGGCCGCGCAGCAGCAACTGCATGCAGCTGCTGCAGCAGCAGCGACACAACACAAATGTCGAGATCTCCAATTGCTTCTTGCTGCTCAATGAAGGGCCAAAACAAGTGCAAATACGGCAGCACCTCAGCCCAACACTCGTGCTGCTGCTGCTGCTGCTGCTGCTGCTGCTGCTGCTGCTGCTGCTGCTGCTGCTGCTGCTGCTGCTGCCTGATCGAGCTTTTCTGAGGAAGTTTGGGCTTCATCAGCGGGTTGGCTATTGGGCTGCTGGAGTTGCGTGTTGCTGCCGGCCGGAGTTGCTGCTGCTGCTGCTGCTTCGTCGCCTTCGTGCCGCTGCTGCTGCTGCTGCTGCTGCTGCTGCTGCTGCTGCTGCTGCTGGGGCTGCCAGACGGCAGCAGCAGCAAGGGTGTGGCGGTGCTGCTGCAGCGCGAACCAGCGGACCCACTTGTCTTGTTGAGAATAATTTAATCTGTTTAAAACCCAAGAAGCTACGGTGTCTAGACAGATGAGCAGCACTTGCCGCAGCAAAACTCGAGTTTGCTGCGGCAGACACTGCAGGCAAAAGGGCGCGCTGCTGCACTGCAGCAGCAGCGCGCAGCTGCTGCAGCTGCTGCTGCTGCTGCCGCACCTGCTGCAGCACCAGCTCGCCTCCGGCCCCGCCCCCTCCTCCAGCCCCGGCACCCCCTCGCCCCAGCTGCTGCTGCTGCTGCTGCTGCTGCTGCTGCTGCTGCTGCTGCTGCTGCTGTGGGGCCCCACGTGCTGCGCGTACTGCCGCCGGCCCTCCAGCAGCGCCACTTCCACTGTAGAGACACCCCAGTGGGGGGGCCCCCGCCGCCCCACAGGGGCCCCCAGGGGCCCCCGGGGGCCCCTGGGGGCCCCCAGGGGGGCCCCCGGGGGGCCCCCAAACCCTTCTTGAGATAAACAATTTTCTGCAAGAGTTAAATTGACTTTTCTTCTTCTGCCTACAGCCAGTCGCCGCGAGCGGCGGCGAGAACTGAGGCCCTGAGAATAAATAAATAAATAAATAAATAAATAAATAAATAAATAAATAAATAAATAAATAAATAAATAAATAAATAAATAGTTTATTATTTTTCTTTTTTTGAATCTTCTTTTGGGTTTTTATTTGGTGGTTTATTTGCCCTTTTTGCTGCTGCTCCAGTGGCAGCAGTCTACGCAGCGCAGCAGCAGCTGCTGCCGCAGCAACGAGGGTTTAGGGTTTAGGGTTTAGGGTTTAGGGTTTACGGGCACAAGGGCTTCAAACAAGTCATTGCTTTCCGAGGCTTCTTCTTTCTCAATATAAGGAGTAATCGAATTGCTGCTAAAGGTATGGGGGGCCCCCTCAAGGGGGCCCCCCAAGGGTACAGTCTGGGGGCCCCCCCCCCCGCTGCTGGGGGGGGCCCCCTCAGGGGGCCCCCCGGGGGGCCCCCCGGGGGCCCCCACAGACAGGGGCCCCTCAGGGGGGCCCCCAGGGGGCCCCCGAGAGGCCTGCATGCGCCTAGCCCACAGGGCCTCTAGCTGGGATGTGCTGGCAGCAGCTTGCAAAGTGCTGCTGCTGCCAGAGTCGCTGCCTGCTGCCTGCAGCAGCAGCAGCAGCAGCAGAAGCAGCAGCAGCAGCAGCAGCAGCAGCAGCAGCAGCAAAGGGGGAGGAGGTGGAGATAGCGAGGAGGACACGGAATTGACGGGACGGGCGGTGGAAGGCCCCGGACACAGATTCAAACCCTAAACCCTAATTCCCAAACTTTCAACTCTAAACCCTAAACCCTAAACTCTAAGCTTTAAATGTTGAGCCTAATCGCTAAACTCTAGATGCGCTTTTCAAAGACAGCCCAGCAAAGACGCGTTAGGAGAGAGAATCACCTCAACCCTAAACCCTAAACCCTAAATTAGGGTTTAGGCCTACTTGGCTTACTTTTGGGTCTTTGATTTCATGACGGTCGTCATCATCTCGAGGTGTTCGAGTTGGAGTGCAAATGCCATCCTCTATACACACAAACCCTAAACGTTAAACCCTAAACCCTAAACCCTAAACCCTAAACCCTAAACCCGAAGCGCTAAACCCTAAACCCCAAACCCCAAGCCCTAAATAGTAAAGCCGGAGCCGCCCTTATCTCTGCTTGTGGAAACACCACTCGAAGGTCCACGCAGACCCAAAGTCCCAAACCCTAAACCCTAAACCCTAAACCCTAAACCCTAAACCCTAAACCCTAGTGAGGCGAACCTGCAGCGTTTCTCCAATTTGCAAGGGCCTCTGCTGGCAAGTCGAGGATTGAAGAACAATCCTAAAAAGAAAAAATGAAAAATGAAAAATGAAAAATGAAAAATGAAAAATGAAAAATGGAAAATGCAAACGAGGTGTACGTACACCTCAAGGTGTCTATACACCCCAGCGCACGGAAACCCCAAATTCGGCAAAATCGAAATTTTGAAAATAAATAAAATAAAATAAAATAAAATAAAATAAAATAAAATAAAATAAAATAAAATAAAAATGATAATATTTGTGAAGTAAAATGATTTGGACTTAAATGAAGTAAAATAAATCGAAATAAAAACAAATCAAAATAGAATCAGAAGGGGAGAAGTCACACGAGGGGAATAGAAGGACTAATGATGAATTTATTTATTTATTATTTATTGTTATTTATCTATTTATTGTTTATTTATTTATTTATTTATTTATCTATTTACTTATTTATCTATTTATTTACATACTTCTTTGTTCAGTTGCTTTTTTATATATTTATTTATTTATCAATTTATTTATTGAATTATGTATTTATTCCAATTGGAAATAAAATAAAGAAAAACAAAATCATGAATAATTATTTATTCTTTCATTCCTTCTTTTCTGTTTACCTACAGATCAACTAATCCATAAATCAATTTTATTTATTTTCATATTTATATATCCATTAATTAATTAATTAATTAATTAATTAATTAGTTTATTTATTTATTTATTTATTTATTTATTTTTATCATTTGAAGACTCACCAGCAAAACTGGCCTGGCGCCTTCAATGGGCTTTATGATGTGCGAAGAGCAAAAGCGAAGACCTGAAAAGAAAAATAAAATTAAAAATAAAATTAAAAATAAAATTAAAAATAAAATTAAAAATAAAATAAATAAACTAAGTAATTAAATAAATAAATAAAATAGATATATAAATAGATAAATTAACTCATTAATTGATTGATTGATTAATTAATTAATTAATTAATATATTCTTATAACCGATGAATTAATTGACAAAAAAAGAAATGAAAAAACAAATGGAAAGAGAAATGCATTAAGAAAAAAATAACAAAAGAGAAGATAAATAAAATAAAATAAAATAAAGAAAATTAAATAAGATAAAATAAAACAAAATAAAGTAAAATAAAACAAAAAAACAAACTGAAACAAAGTAAAATAATAAAATAAAGTAAAACATAAAAAAGCAAAATAAATAAAGATAAGCAAATGCAACAAACAAATAAAAATAAAGATAAAACAATAAGTGAAAGGTAAAAAATAGAAAAAGAAAGAAACAAAATAAGTAAAAGCAAATAATATAAAAAACAGTAAGATGGAAAATAAAACAAAATAAAACAAAATAAAACAAAATAAAACAAAATAGAACAAAATAAATAAAATTAAAGCGGCTCAAATAAATCAATAAAAACTATGTTAAATCAATAAATGGCTATTAAAATACAAAAAACGAAACAAAATAAATAAATAAAACAAGTACTGATAAAAAAATATATAATAATAAACAAAATAAATAAGCAAAACAAAATAAAATATATAATAATAAATAAAATAAATAAATAAAATGAATAAAATGAAATGAACAAAAGTAAAATAAATTAAAATGAAATAATACAAATAAAATAAAATAAAATAAAATAAATAAATGAAATAAATAAAAGTGAAATAAAATAAAACAAAACAAATTAAAATTAAAAACAAAAAAAAAAGTAAAATAAATAAAAAAGAAATAAAATAAAATAAAATAAAATAAAATAAAATAAAATAAAATAAAATAAAGTAAATAAAATAAAATAAAATAAAATAAAATAAAATAAAAATTAAAAAGTCTTACAAGCTTCGTAGGCCCTCAAAATGCAGCCGCCGTACATTTTGGCTGTGAAG
>NW_013654678.1:5000-15913 GCF_000499385.1 Eimeria necatrix
TGCTGCTGCTGCTGTCGCAGGGGGCCCCCGGGGGGGCCCCCAGGGGCCCCCCAAGCCCACTTATTGGGGGGCCCCCCTGCTGCTGCCAGCAGCTCTTGGGGGCCCCTCCAAACTGGTCAGCAAAAGGGTCTGGGAGGCCCTTGAGGGTTTGCGCGGTGTATATACACCCGGGGGTTAGGCCTGGGGGTATGGGGGGCGCGGCGGCCATCGCCGCTGCGCAAACCCTAATTTAGGGTTTAGGGTTTAGGGTTTAGGGTTTAGGCGTTGCGCGCGGAACGCCGGCACGCGCCGCAGAAGCAGCCGCGCAGACACACCCGACCAATGGCCTGAGGCCCGTGCAGCTCGAAACCCTAGGGTTTGGGTCTAGGGTTTAGGGTTTAGGGTTTAGGGTTTGGGATTTGAGCAAGGCTTCTTTGTAAAAAAGCAAATAGTCAATTTGCTTTCAAACTGTAATGTTAAAGCTTCATGGGATGTGTAGACGGTTTAGGGTTTAGGGTTTAGGGTTTAGGGTTTGGGACGCGGCGGGCGGCAGCGGTCTGGCTGGGCCCCCTCGGTAGAGGCCCAGGGTTCAGGGTTTAGGGTTTAGGGTTTAGGGTTTAGGGTTTGAGGCATCTGCCTTATTCAATTTTAATTTTAAAATATAAATTTATTTTCACTTCGCTTCCTCTTCGGCTAGAGAAGGTTAGGCTCGTGTATGCTGCAAGACACAAGACCGTGTCCTGCTGCTGCTGCTGCTGCTGCTGCTGCTGCTCTGCTGCTGCTGCTGCTGCTGCTGTTAAGCAGCTGGATAAACCCTAAATAAATGAATAAATTAATTATTTTTAAATAATTGTTGCTGCTAGAAGTGAGAGGAGGCTCTTTGTTGCTGCGAGGGCTGCTGAGTGTTCCCGCGGGAGTTTCGTGGTGGTTCAATGCGCCGTCTCGGTGTGAAAAGGTCTTCTTTTTCTTCTTTTTGACAATTAAAATGAATCTAATTGATTAAATTAATTGTTTTTATCATTTATATTCAATTTTAAACTCAAAAACGCGCAAAATTCGACTCTTTAAGCTTCATTTCAGACTCGGGCTGAGGCCGCAGCGCTGGAGTGTATGTACACCCGAAATCAAATCCTTCATAATCTTCTTTATTTTATTTTATTTTATTTTATTTTATTTTATTATTTGTTTAATTTAATTTAATTCAATTTTATTTTTTTTATTTATTTAATGAATTTAATTCAATTTAATCTTATTTTATTTCAGCTTCCAATTAGTCTTGTTATTATATTAAAAAGTTAATTTCCATTATTCCTCTTTTACAATAATAATTATCTTTTTATTATTTTTTTCATTTTTAGAATTATTATTATCTTTTGTTATAGTTATTTTTTTAATTAGTTTTATTAAAATCTTTATTACTTTTATTATCATTTTGTCTTATTAACTATTTATATATTTGTTATTTTCATCTTTTTAATTTTTATAATTTTTTTAATTACTTTTATTATTTTTTATTTCTTTTATTAATCCAATCTTCTTTCTAAATCTTTTTCTTCATTTTAATTCTTTTTAATTCCTTTTTGTCTTTAATGCCATTATTAATTAACTTTTATCTTTTTTCCACTTTTAATTCTTTTGCATTTTTATTTCTTTTATTTTATTTTCCTTTTTAATTGCATTTTTATTTTTAATTCAACTGAGACATTTTTAGTTCAATTATATTTTCCATTTTTGCGTTTTAATTTTAATTTTTAAATTCAATTTTTATCTTTTTGCATTTAATTATCTTTCTAAATTAATTAATTCCGCATTAGATTTAATTATTGTCCTTTTAAATTTAATTTTTAATATTTCAAATTTAATAATCTTTTTCAATTTAATTATTATTATATTACTTTATTTATTTGTTATCAATTTAAATTAATTATTGTTCTTTTAAATTTAATTATTTTTTAATTTAATTATTATTATATTCTTGAATTCAATTATTATCTTTTTGAATTTAATTATTATGTTTTTAAACTTAATTGACTTTTTGAATTTAATTATTTTTTCAATTTAATTAAAACCTCAATTTCTTCTTTTTGCTCTAATTGCCAGTTTTAAAACTTTTAATTAACTTTAATTCAATTAAAATTAATTAAATTTAAATCTCAGTTTCCGTTTTAATTCCATTATATTTTCAATGTTTTCGCCTGTTGGGCCAAACCCTAAACCCTAAACCCTAAACCCTAAACCCTAAAACCTTGACCCTAAAGCTTAACTCTAAACTCTAAAGCCTAAGCGTTAAACTTTAAGTCCCAAACCGTAAACGCTAAACTCTAGCCCCAAACGCAAAACCCTAAACCCTAAACCGCAAAACCTAAACCCTAAACCGCAAACCCTAAACCCTAAACCCTAGCAGCTAAACCCTAAACCCTAAAATGATGAAACTTGGAATGATAAAAACAAAAGTAATAAAATCAGGACGTCAAGAAAAAGAATAAAAAAACTTTTAAAGAATTAAATTGCAAACTTCTTCAAATGATTTTGAAATTAAAATCCAAAAATAAAGAAAAATGCTTTTTATGAATCTTCAGAAATGAAGCAGCTTCTGGCCGGCGGGGCTTTCCAGAGGCCTAGGGTTTAGGGTTTAGGGTTTAGGGTTTGGGATTTAGGGTTTAGGGTTTGGGCGGATGGAATTTGAGGTTTAGGGTTTGGAGTTCGGAATTAACTGGGTTTGTGGCTTTAATGTTTAGGGTTTAGGGTTTAGGGTTTAGGGTTTAGGGCGGAGCTGCTTGATCAGAGTTTGCCTTCGGGGAAAGCAGCAAAAGTAAAGCCTAAACCCTCCTAAACGCTAAACCCTACTCCTTTAAGTATCAAGAGGCACTCACCAAAATAAACCCTAAACCCTAAACCCTAAACCCTAAACCCTAGTCAACTGTGGGAGGAACTTCCTTGGAATCCTGTCCAGCTCAGGGTCCCGCCCGAGGCTTTAGCGCTGATCTCCTAGGGTTTAAGGTTTAGCGTTAAGGGTTTAGGGTTTAGGGTTTAGGGTTTAGGGTTTAGGGTTCAGGGTTTAGGGTTTAAGGTACTGCACAGAAGCCGTGAGAAGTCTGGCAAACAAGAGGAGTGAGAGGAAAAGACTTGCAAGTGTATGAAAAATAAAAAAAAGCAAAAAGAAATTAAATAATAAATAATAAATAATAAATAATAAAATAAATAAAATAAATAAATAAATAAATGAATAAATAAACGAATAGCGCAATCGGGAAGCAGCAGGGAGCGCTTGGCACGGAAACCCTTGCGAGAAGTGAAACTTGGATTAAATGAAGAACTAAATGCATAAATAAATAATAAATAAATAAATAAATAAATTATAAACAAATTAATTAAAATAAATAAACAAATGAAACAGAAATGGCAAACGAAATGAAGAAGAAAAGAAGCAAAGGCAGCCGATGCTGCAGAGGCTCGAGGTGACCTCGTTGGTTTGCTGCTGCAGCAGCAGCAGCAGATCTTTTGCCCCTCAACAAACCCAAAAAAAGAATTTAATTATTTAAAATAAATAAAATTAAATATTTCAAAACAAAAATTAATCATTTAGATCCCATTTAAGCCCGCCTTTATCTCTTTTCCTCTCAGAGCCCCAGCCGCTTCGGCGGTGCTGCTGCTGCTGCTGCTGCTGCTGCTGCTGCTGCTGCTGCTGCTTCTTTTTTCGGGCTTTTCGCCGTACATAATTGAGATTATTTTAATTAAAATTTTTAATTAATTAATAATAGACTTCCGTAAACATAATCTCCTTACTTGGGGGGCCCCCGACGCAGCAGCGCCTCGCGGGGGGCCCCAGAGTCACCTGTACCCTGTTAGGGGCCCCCGGGGGCCCTGCTGCATTCAGTACCCTTTCTGGGGGCCCCCCAAGCCCCCAAAAGACATTAACAACTAGCCAAGGGGCCCCGAGGGGCCCCCAAGAGGGCACAGGCCCCCCAGCAGCCCAAGGGGCCCCTGCCACTGCGACTCAGCAGGCAACAGCAGCAGCAGCAGCAGCAGCAGCAGCAGCAGCAGCAGCAGCAGCAAATGGAGGGCGAAGGGTCTGGATTTCGGGGGCGGTCGCTGGCCCCCGGCAGCAGCTTTTCGAGCCAGCGGCAGTCCACCACAGCAGCAGCAAATCGGAATGCGAAGCACGTCTGCAGCAGCAGCATCTGCTGCAGCAGCAGCAGCAGCAGCAGCAGCAAACAGAAAGCTGCCAGGGCCCGCCTGCCCAAGTGCATTTACCAGGCGGAGCACTTCGACTCCTTCGGTGGGGCCCCCAGCTTCCATTTCTTTTATTTTTTGCGAATTTCCATTTTAATTAATTTAAATTTTCCATTTTAATTCCATTTTATTTCAATTAAATCATTATCTGGCTCTTTTCTTCTTCTCCAGCTGTTTTGGGGGCCCCCAGGGGCCCCTGGGGGCCCCCAAAAGGCCTCCAGGGGCCCCTAAGCTGGTCTTGCGGGCCCCGGCCCCCCGGGGGCCCCCCGGGGGCCCCCCAGGGGCCCTTCGGGGGCCCCAATGGCCCCTGGGGGCTCCCGGGGGGCCCCCAAATCAACTTTGGGGGCCCCAAGGCCATTTGAGGGGCCCCTAGGGCCACTCTGGGGCCCCCCAGGCCGCCTTAGGGGCCCCCAAAACACTCCCTGGGGGCCCCTGGGGGCCCCTGGGGGCCCCTGGGGGCCCCTGGGGGCCCCTGGGGGCCCCTGGAGGTCCCTGGAGGTCCCTGGGGGCCCCTGGGGGCCCCTGGGGGCCCCTGGGGGCCCCTGGGGGCCCCTGGGGGCCCCTGGAGGAATTAAACAGCAAAGAGTGCCCAATAAAAAGCACGAAGACTTGGATAGAAAGGAAAGAAAGTAGTTTTATTTGTTTGATTTGTTTTATTTGTTTATTTGATTTATTTGATTTATTTGTTTTATTTGCTGCTGCTGCTGCTGCAGAAATGCCCACTGCTCTGAAGGCTGCTGCCTTTTCTGCCGAAAGTGCTTCTCTTGCTGCTGCACTTAAAGAGGGGGGTCTTATTTTGTTTGACTTGTGTTCGCCCAGCACTGCTGTTGCTGCTGCGCCGCAGCACATCGGTGCGTTTTGCTGCTGCAGCAGCAGCAGCAGCAGCAGCAGCAGCAGCAGCAGCAGCGGCGGCAGTGGCAGGGGGAGGGGAGGCAGCAGCGAACCCGCGCGATGCAGCAGCGCTAGCTAGAGATTCAGCACATGCAGCAGCAGCAACAGATCTAGTAGCTGTAGCAGCAGCAGCAGCAGCAACAGCGACAGCAGCAGCAGCAGCAGCAGCAGCAGGCTGTTGTGTTTGTGTGTCAGGCCGCATTGGACTTGTCTGTTTCGGGCCCCCAAACTCTTTCGGCGATCCCACCATCTACGGGACTTGCGAGGTTTGCTGCTGCTGCTGCTGCTGCTGCTGCTGCTGCTGCTGCTGCTGCTGCTGCTGCTTGCTTCTGCTTGCTTCTGCTTTCGTTCTTGCCAGTTGATTAATGAAGCGCTCATGACTCATTAGACTAAATCTTAATAGTGTAATAATAAACTAATTAATTAATTAATTAATTAAAAATAAATAATTAATCATTTAAAAATACTATTTATTTATTTATTTATTTATTTATTTATTTATTTATTTATTTATTTATTTATTTATATTTTTTTTTAGGATGGCACAATTCGCCGTTGGGTTCTTCACGGCTACACCGACCTCATGGAAATTGAGGCTTGTAAGAAAATAAATAAATAAATAAATAAATAAATAAATAAATAAATAGATAAATAAATAAATAAATAAATAAATAAATAAATAAATAAACTAATATTGATTAAATAACATGAAGGGTTTAGCTGGTCACTAGCTAGTCAAAGATTCATAAAACCCGCTCTGCATGCTGCTGCTGCTGCTGCTGCTGCTGCTGCTGCTGCTGTTGCTGCTGCTGCTGCTGTTGCTGCTGCTGCTGCTGCAGTTTCCTTTAGAGAGGAGGCTGTGGCTCTCTTCATAAGTCACTCTGGCCGCTCTTTTGTTGCTGTTGGTGAGTGGCCCTTCAGGTGTATAGGCAGCTTTGGGGTGTATAGGCAGCTTTGGGGTGTATAGGCAGCTTTGGGGTGTATAGGCAGCTTTGGGCTGTATAGGCAGCTTTGGGCTGTATAGGCAGCTTTGGGGTGTATAGGCAGCTTTCAGCTGAAGTAGTTGCTGCTGCGAAAGCAGCAGCTGCTGCGACACTTGCTGCTGCAGCAGCTGCTGCGGCACTTGCTGCTGCAGCAGCTGCTGCGGCAACTGCTGCTGCAGCAGCTGCTGCTGCTGCTCCGCCGCAAAGACAGACAACTCGGACTGCTGAGCTGCAGCAGCAGCACAGCGAGCGCGCCTGCCGCCGCCGCCGCGCCGCTGCTGCTGCTGCTGCTGCTGCTGCTGCTGCTGCTGCTGCTGCTGCTGCTGCATCGCTTGTGTCTTTTTGTTTTTTGTTTTCTTTTGAATTAGGAAAGGCGGGCCTCGTGCTGGTGGCCAGTACCCTTTATTCAGACTGTGTAAGATATACCCGTTTGCAGTGGCCCCGGGGGCCCCCGGGGGGCCCCCCTGGCTGCGGCTCCCCCATGGCTTCCTCTCGGGACGGCAGCAGCAGCAGCAGCAGCAGCAGCAGCAGCGGCGGCGGCTGCAGCAGCCGCAGGGAGTGGGCGGGGGCCCGCAACAGCAGCGCGGGGGCCCCCGGGGCCCCGCAGGGGGCCCCCTGGGGCCCCTGGGAAGACGGGGGGGGCCCCCGGAGCCCCGCTGCTGCTGCTGCTGCTGCTGCTGCTGCTGCTGTGGAGGTGGGCCAGTGCGTGCTGCTGCCAGATGTGCTGCTGCAGCCGCGGGCCCCCAGCAGCGCAGACACCTTTTATGTTGCTGCTGCTTCTCCCACGGGGGGCTTTTTGGTTTTAAACTTTATTGTAAAAGAACCCGAATATACAAATGAGTTTGGAGTATCTCTTTTGGCAATAAGGCATTTGCAGGGGGCCTTCGACAGATTTGCTGCCACAACGGCCCCCATTCCCGAGGGCCTGCTGCTGCAGCAGCAGCAGCAGCAGCAGCAGCAGCAGCAGCAGCCCCAGCTCTTCTCCCTCGACTCCCTCAACTCCATAGAGATCAGCGGCCTCCCCAGCACGCCCTTCGGGAGCCCCCGGGGGGCCCCCCAGGGGGGCCCCCCGGGGGGCCCCCAGGGAGGCCCCCAGGGGGGCGGGGCCCCCGGCAGCAGCAGCAGCAGCAGCAGCAGCAGCAACTGGGCCTTTGGGCTC
Source organism: Eimeria necatrix (assembly GCF_000499385.1). NCBI lineage: Eukaryota > Apicomplexa > Conoidasida > Eucoccidiorida > Eimeriidae > Eimeria > Eimeria necatrix. Next base: position 12,246 of record NW_013654678.1, read on the forward strand.
ACAGAAATGCTGCTGCTGGGGTGCCTGTCTCCCCTCTCTCCCTTCTTAACTCTTATAGCTCTTATTCCAAATCCCTGGGACTATCCTGGCTGCGACTTGCATGCAACAGTGGTGGAGTTGGCCCCCCAGGGGGGCCCCCCGAGGGGCCCCCCGGGGGCCCCCCTGGGGGCCCCCCCCGTGGGGGGCCCCCTGGGGGCCCCCCCGGGGGAGCAGGGCCCCGGGGGCCCCCTGATAACCTGGGTGGGCGGGGAGGACCTGGCTGGAGCGAGCCCGGGCTTTGCTGAGGAGGAGGGCAGCAGCGCAGCAGCAGCAGCAGCAGCAGCAGCAGCAGCAGCAGCAGCAGAAGAGGAAGAAGAGACGGAGGAGCTGCTGCTGCAGAAGCAAAAAGATTGCTGCAGAAGCTACAGGCGGCTGCTGTGCGTCTCTGAGCCCCGCGGCTGCGTGCTGGTGTACGAGTTGTCTTACTACCTGCCGCCGGAGGGCCGCAGCAGCAGCAGCAGCAGCAGCAGCAGGCCCGCGCAGCAGCAGCAGCAGCAGCAGCAGCAGCAGCACGTGCTGCAGTTCCGGCTGCGGCTGGTCTACCGCCTCGACGGCAACAGAGGCAGCAGCATCTTAACTGTTGTGCCTCCTGCTGTTGTTGCTGGCCGCAGAGTTTTGGCCTGCAGCAGCGGGCCTTATTTGCTGAATTTGTTTGAGTTTCGTCGGCTGCCGAATCCGGACTTGTTTGCTGCTCCTGCTGCTGCTGCTGCTGCTGCTGCTGCTGCTGCTGCAGCAGACGGGGGGGGCGCAGCAGACGGGGCGGACGCAGCAGACGGGCCCGCAGCAGCAGCCCTCACGCAGCAGCAGCAGGCTGCTGCTGCTGCGCAGCAGCACGCTGCAGCAGCCACCGCCTACGTCGAGTACCTCAAGGCTTCCTTCTCTGCTGCTGCTGCTGCTGCTGCTGCTGCAGCAAAGCTGCCGCCTGCAGCAGGAGCAACAGCAGCAGGAGCAGCAACAAACGGCAACCTCAACATACACCACAACAAGGACGCAGAGCTGCAGCATCTGCTGCAGCCCTCGCTGCGGGAAGCCACTGCAGCAGCAGCAGCAGCAGCAGCAGGGAATGGAGCAGCAGCAGATGCGCTGCAGCAGGACCAGGCTTTCCAAAGGCAGCTGGAGCTCGTCGCAGCAGACCTCAAGGCCTGCACCCTCGACAACCAGCAGCTGCTGCGCATGCAGCAGCAGCTGCAGCAGCAGCAGCAGCAGCAGCAGCAGCAGCAAAGATCCAGCATAGACAACCGGCCGCCGTGGAACGACCGCTTTGCTGTCAAAGGGTCGGAGAACGACCACATGTACCTTTAACTTGCTGCTGCTGCTGCTTTCACGGCGGCTGCTGCCGCTCCGAGCCGACGCATGCTGCTGCTGCTGCTGCTGCCTGCAGCAGCAGCAGCACAGGGAGGACCATGCTGCAGCAACGAGCTGCCGCTGCAGCGAAAACGGCTGCTGCTGCCTTTGCTGCTGCTGCACCTGCCCACCAGCAGCAACTGCTGCGGTTGCTGCTGCTGCTGTTGTCCTTGCGAAGTGCAGCAGCAGCAGCAGCAGCAGCTCCTGCAACAGCAGCAACTGCTGCTGCAGGGGCTCTTATGTGCTTCATACAATTACAAACTGCGTTTTGGCTTCGAGGCAGATATCTTATACCCCTAGACTGCTAGCCACAGCTAGCTACAGCTAGCCACAGCTAGCTAGGGCTAGCCACAGCTAGCTACAGCTAGCTACAGCTAGCTACAGCTAGCCACAGCTAGCTACAGCTAGCCACAGCTAGCCACAGCTAGCTACAGCTAGCCACAGCTAGCCACAGCTAGCCACAGCTAGCCACAGCTAGCCACGGTCAGAGAGAGTTAGCCAGAGGCAGTCACAGCTAGCCACAACTAGCCACAGCTAGCCACAGCTAGCAGCAGCTAGCCACAGCTAGCCGCGGTTACAGCTAGCAGCAGCTAGCCACAGCCAGCCACAGTTAGCCACAGCTAGCTAGCTGCAGCTAGCTGCGGCTAGCTGCAGCTAGCTGCAGCTAGCGCAGCCTAGAGAGCAGCTGTTTCGCTTGAAAAGAGAGGGTTTTGCGCTGCTATTAGGGTTTAGGGTTTAACTTTCAGGGTTAAAGAACCGGAGTCCAGGGTTTTGGGTGTCGTGCCCAGTTTTTACTGCTTAGGGTTTAGGGTTTAGGGTTTAGGGTTTAGGGTTTAGGGTTTAGGGTTTAGCCGGCCCTTAGAGCAACAGGAACACAGCAGTACTATAGGGGAGCGTATTTTGCTGCTCTTGTTCTTACGTTCCAAACTGGAAGGCAAAGACATAAAAAGTGTAAAGGATTTAGGGTTTAGGGTTTAGGGTTTAGGGTTTAGGATTTAGGGTTTAGGGCTTGGGGTGTAGTTGTGAGTGTTTAGGGTATAAAGCTCAGAGCTCATGGAGTTTCTTTCTTACACATTAGGGTTTAGGGTTTAGGTTCTTGTGCTTGAGATCTAGATTTTAGGGTTTAGGGTTTAGGGTTTAGGGTTTAGGGTTTAGGGTTTAGGGCTTACGGTATACGATTTGGTCGCTCAGGGCTTGAGGGGCCACCGGCGCTACCAGCGGACAAGACGTAGGCAAGGTGAGCGCCGCTGAACCCTAAACCCTAAACCCTAATCTGTAAACCCTAAACCCTAAACACTAAACCCTAAATTTCAACTACTTGATATTATTTGCAGGTATAATTCTCAGGATTGGCTGGGTTTATCCACAGGTGAGGTGGCGGTGTCAGTGCCGGGCCCTAAACCCTAAACCCTAAACCCTAAGCACTAAACCCCAAACCCTAAACTCTGAACCGTAAACTCCAAACCCTAAACCCTAAACCCTAAACCCCGGAGGTTTAGTGATGGAATTGAATCTTTCCGCATTTCCCGAGCAGCCCAGTTTCAGTCCAGCCACCCCAAACAGCACACGTAGCCCCAAACCGCAAACCCTAAAACCCTGATTCCTAAACCCTAAACCCTAAACCCTAAACCCTAAACCCTAAGCTGTGAAGGCCAAGCCCTGAAAGTCCTTCAAAGTCAAACCCTAGAGAGTGCTGCGTTTTAGGCTCGTCTTGAAATCTTGGCTCTATTTTTGCTCCGAGGGGTCTAAACCCTAAACCCTCAAACGCAAACCCTAAACCCTAGGGCCTGAAGAGCTGACTCAAAACCCTCGGCCCCGCGCTGAGAGCCACAGGGCCTTCCCACCAGGTAAGAACGAGCCCCGTAGCCGCGTGTGCTCCGAGGGTTTAGGGTTTAGGGTTTAGGGTTTAGGGTTTAGGGTTTGGCGGTGGGCTGTCTCAGAATGTCTCGCTGGAAGAAGTTCAACGATGATGATGTGCCGGACGACTTCGTGTTGCCTGCCGGTGAGCTATAGGGTTTAGGGTTTAGGGTTTAGGGTTTAGGGTTTACGGCCTAGGGTTTTCACAAGGAAGCCTTCCCGCGGCCTCCTGCTGTTCAAAAAGTGTGTCTTCAGCCTTCAATCTTGAGGTTTAAGGGTTTAGGGTTTAGGGTTTAGGGTTTAGGGTTTAGGGTTTAGGGTTTTGCAGGCGACCCTGTTCGCGGCCGTTTGTTATTTAAGAAGCATGGCTTCACTGCGCAGACTGCAGCGTCCACCCCTTCAGCCTTCAGCCTCTAGGGTTTAGGGTT
>NW_013654679.1:0-16125 GCF_000499385.1 Eimeria necatrix
CCGGGGGCCCCGGCGCCCAGGGGGGCCCCCCCGGGGGCCCCCGCGCAGAGGCGCTGGGGGCCCCCGGGGGGCCCCTGGCGAGCTGGGCCGCCGAAGGCGCCGGAGACAGCCTCTGCAGCGAAGAGTCCGGGACGGAAGGCTCGGGGGAGGGGGAGGGCCTTTCTGCTGCAGCAGAAGTGCTGCTGCGGCTGCGGGAAGTGAAGGCGGGGCTGCTGCTGGCGCTGCAGCAGCGGCGGCTGGGCTGGCAGGTGCTGCTGCTGGCGCTGGACACGGCAGTGGAGGACTCGGTGGTGTCGGTGCTGCTGCCGCTGCTGTGTCTGTACACCCCGAGCCTCTTTGCTGCTGACCCCACACAAGCTTTAGCAGCAAATGCTTGGGCAGTTTCTTTCATTGCTGCTGGCAAGGCCGGGGGCTGCTTGGGGGGGGCCCTCATGGGGCGGCTGTGGAGGCCCCCCGAGACGGCCAGCCGCAGCAGCAGCTACCGCTTTCTCTTTTTGTGTCTCTTCCTGGGAGCTGCTGCGCTGCTGCTGATCCCGGGGGCCCTTTTGCTGCGCGAGCTGGGGGCCCCCAGGGGCCCCTGCGTGGCCCTCGTCTTTGCTGCTGCCTTCGTCTTCTACGGCTGCAGCGCAGCACCCAAGGCCGGCTTTGCTGCGCTGCTGCAGGGCCTCGTGGCTTCGCAGCAGCTCGCCTGCAACGTCTTCGGCTTTGTGGGCATGTTCGTCACTCTAGTCGATGCTGTTGTTATCATTTTCATCAACTCTTTGTTTGCCTGGCTGCTCCCCAGGGGCCCCCTCCTCGCAACAGCAGCAGTTGCCTTCATATTCCTTCTCCACGGCCTTCTCGAGGCCCTCTTGGGGCCCCTGCTGGTCCTCGCCCCGGACGAGGAGGAGCCGGGGGGCCCCCTGGGGCCCCTGGGGGGCCCCCTCGGGGGCCCCCTGGGGGGCCCCCTGGGGGGGCCCCCACCCACACTCGTAGAACGCACCCACAACAACCCCACACGCGCAGCAAGGGAAACAGACGGGCTCACTCCGCACCAGAGGGAGGCGCTGCTGCACAGAGAGGTCTCCCTGCCCTCCACTGCCTGCCCCAGCAACTAGCAGCAGCAGCAGCTGCTGCTGCTGCTGCTGCTGCTGCTGCTGCTGCGGCTGCGGAGCTGCTGCGCTGCTGCTGGGCGGCGGCGGCCCGGAGAGAGGGGAACACCCGAAGGGTCGTCACTCATCTCCTGTGGGACTTTAAAGTGGCTGATCATTGACGGGGAAGAAAGCAAAGGTGTAGCTTCCAGGGTTTAGGGTTTAGGGTTTAGGGTTTAGTCTTCAAGGTTTAGGGTTTGTCTTTGCTGCTGTACTGTTGGGCCGAATCTACGCAGAGGACTCTGTCGCAGCTGCTGCGGCGCTCCTCCGGCGGCCGTCAAGCCTTTAGAGCTGAAACGCTTTGAATCCTAGGTTTTAGGGTTTAGGGTTTAGGGTTTAGGGTTTAGTCTGGACGGTGTGGGGTCTGCTCTAGATGTTTCGGCTAGACGCTGCAGGGCGGGAATGCGGGGAGGGGCGTGGAGCCGGGAGACTAGGGTTTAGGGTTTGGGGTTTAGGGTTTTCTTGTGCATGGCGGGCTAGAGTTGCTGCTCCTCGCTACAGCTGCAGCTTTTGCTGCATCTCTAGCCCTCCCCAGTGATGCTGATTCTGCTGTTGCCGTTACCTCTCCACTGTGTGCTGCTGCAGCTAGCACTGCAGCCGTTGTTGCTCCAACTTGTGCTGCTGCAGCTCCAGCGTGCGCTGTTGTAGCTGTAGCAGCTACTGCTGCAGCTGGAACAGCTGTGAGTCACCTGTGCTGCCCCATATAGTGTAGCTCACTAGTTTCGCGATTTTATTTAATAGTTTTGCGTCCTTCATCACTATTGTACTTTAAAATGTCAAGTTGATCGGTAAATTCAATGAAATGAGGGGCGTCGTTGTGGAGGATGCGCAGCAGCACTGCGCGGACCAGTGGACCACTGAGCCAGCCCCGTCACCCTGGTCACCTGCAGTATTTTGTTTCCTTTTTGCTGTTCCTTTGTCTTCTGAGCAAAATATATTTGTTGTTTTGTCATATTGTGATATATATTTGTACTTTCTGGAGGTTTTTTTATCCCCTTTCCACTGACAAGCACCACCGTCTGCCGCCGACGGTGCTGAGGGCCAGCTACTACACCCGTGCCCGCCGCTTCAACTTCGGCGTTTCTCTTCGCTATTTTTCAGTTTTTCCATTCTAGAATTTGACCCTCCGATTTCTTTTGCTTTTAAAACTCCTCCTCGCCTGCACCTGCATGCGATACAGCAAAGGCAGAGCCGCTGACAGGCGCCCCGCGGCCAACTGCGGGCCCCAGTGGGGACCAGGTGATCTCACCGAAGCCCCAAAAGCCCTTTTGCCTTCTCCGTGTCTCTAGAAACAAGTGAAACATGTCGAGTTCTCCAGAAATTCCCCTTCAAGTGGGGTCACTGGAGGCGCCAAGCGGGGGCGGGGGCCCCTGCAGAAGTTCCCCCGGGGAACCCCCATCGCCTTTTCTCTTCGACACTGCCCAGTGGCCAGCCCAGTGGTCTCTAGCAAAAGGTAAAAGACAGCGCCGGCTGGGCCAGAGAGAAGAACAGGGGCCCCTCTGGGGCCCCCCTGGGCGTTTTGCAGAGGGGCCCCCAGACGAGGCACAGGAGATAGTAGAGCCAATGACGAACGACACGAAAGCAAAACCTGGGCTAGGAGGGAAAGCATGCCTTAGGGCTGCAGTAGACAATGAGACAGAGAAGAGGTTCAGCCAACAGCAGCAGCAGCAGCAGCAGCAGCAGCAGCAGCAGCAGCAGCAGCCGATACTGCTGAGTACCGCGGCGGCGTTTCACCCAGGGCAGCAACACCACAGAGGCACTCAACTTCAATTCACGAGCCTCAGCAGAAGCAGCCGCAGTAGCACCAACAGCAGCAACAACAGCAGCAGACGCAGAAGGAGTTACGCCAGCGGTGACAGCGGCATATGCGAGAGCAGCAGCAACTGCAATAGCAGCAGCAGCAGCTGCAGCAGCAGCAGCAGCAGCAACTGCAGCAGCAGCAGCAGCAGCAACTGCAGCAGCAGCAGCAGCAGCAACAGCAGCAGCATCAGCGTCAGCAGCTCCAACAGCAGCAGGGCGGCAGGAGGCAACAGGAGCATCAGCCTCAGCAGCAGCTGCGGCTCACAGGCTAGTCCCTGCAGCAAAAGGAACTACAGCAGCAGCAGCAACAGCTGCAAAACATCTTACCCATTACACCAGAAGAAAAAGCCGCAGCTGCAGCAGCTGGTGCTAGTGCAGCACATGCAGCAGAAGTCTTTGTACCTGATGCAGAAAAAGGATGCCACACTACAACAACAGCAGCACCAACAGCACCAGCAGCAGCAGCAGCAGGAGAGAAATAAGAATCAGCTACAGCGACCAAGGCAACAGCAGCAACCAGAGCTGCAGCAGCAGCTACAGCAGCAGCCGCTGCAGCAAACCAGCGGCAGCAACCAAGATGGGAAAGGACCTGAAGCCCTCAGTCCTCACTCTGCCGCTGTGGGGCCTCTCCCTAATAGGGGGCCCCAAGAGGGCCCCCCCCCTTTGAGTTCCAGTCAGAGCTCTGCTGCTGCCTTCTCAGCTATTTCTCACTTGAGCAGGTGCAGCATTATTCCTAGCACAAGCAGTGTCAGCAGCAGCAGCAGCAACAACAACAACAGCAGCAACAGCAGCAGCAGCAGCAGCAACAACAGCAGCAGCAGCAGCAGCAGCACGGAAGTGCCGAAAGTGGCCTCATACTCCCTGCGCATCCCAACACATGAGTGTAGGGGAGGGGGTCCTGGGGGCCCCCGCCGGGTCGCAACTGCCATTGAGAATGAGGGGCCCCCTAGCTCTGTGCAAAAGCCCGCGGTGCAGCAGCAGCAGCAACAGCAGCAGCAGCAACAACAGCAGCAGCAAGCGAAGCGGCACCGAGTGCTGCAGCAGTTGCACCAGCCTCAGAAGGATCAGCAACACCAGCAGCAGCATCCACACAGTTTTGCCTTGGCAACTTCATTGCGAGAGGCCTCACCGCGCCAGGAGGGCCCTTGGGGCCCCTTTGGGGGCCCCCCGGGGGGCCCCCAAGGGCGCCCCCTGGAGGCCTCGCCAGAGGGTTCAGCGCCACCTGCAGATGCAGCAGAAGAGAAAGGCTCTACGGAAAAAGACAAAGAGGGTTGGAGGCCTGACCCTGCAGAGAAGTCTCCTCCCTTGAAGGCCTTTGGCACCTTTGTTGCTGCAGTGAGAGGCCCCCAAGCAGCAGCTGAGGGGCCTCCAGCTGCTGCGAGTTCCCAGAGGACCCCCCAAATGGCCCCGCCGTTATCAAATGGGTGGGAGCGCTTACTGGAGCAAGAGGGCCAGAGGGAACCCCCAATTGAGGGGCCCCCCGAGGGGCCTCCCGAGGGGGCCCCCGAGGGGCCCCCTCCAGTTGCCATTGTGCGCTGTGCCGTTTGCTGCAGGGGCCCCACATTTGCTGCTGCTGCAGTCTGCTCGGGGGCCCCCGGGTCCTTACAGGTCTATCAGAGGCCCCTGGCCTCCCCTGGAGCAATGCCCGTAGCTTTTGTTGAAGCATTTCTAACCCTCAAGGTGTTGTCGGGCTCTGCCAAAACCCTTAACCCTAAGTTCAAAACGCTTAGCCCTAAACCCCAATTAACAGTCTTCTGTTGCTCTACTTAGCAGCCGCAGAAAATTGCAAGGCGGGAACTTGCTGTGGAAAAGATCTAAGATCATTTTTAACTCCAAGGGTTTAGCGCGGAGAGATGAGGGCTAGGGTTTAGGGTTTAGGGTTTAGGGTTTAGGGGCTGTGTACGCGCAGCGCCAGATGAATGCCAGCCTCTTTTCAGAGGGTTTTGCGGGGGTCACTTGGACTCTTGTCTTACCGACAAAAGTCCCTTATGCGGAGAGAAAGTAACTTCGCCCCAAACCCTAAGTCCTGGTTCTAAACCCTAAGACCAAAGCCCTAAACCCTAAAACCTAAACCCTCAGCCCTATAACTGCAGCTGGGACCCCTTGGTGCTGCTCTTAGTTGCGCATCTTAAATCCCCTAAGACCCTTTTAGCTGCTTCTGCAGCACTTTCTGCAGACTGCTGCTGGAGGCCCTAGCAGCCGAGGATCAGGGGCCCCTGGGGGCCCCTCAAGACGGGGGCTCTCCAGGGGCTGTTTCTTTGAGGTACTTGCCCAAGAGGGAGTTCACTTCTTCTAGAGGTCAGACACGGCGGGACTGTAGTGTGTAGGTCCTAGGGTTTACGGTTTAGAGCATACGGTTTAGGGTTTAGGGTTAAGGGTTTACGGTTTAGGGTTTAAGGTTTAGGGATTGAGGCTCAAGACTTCGCGTTTAGTTCTTGAAGCTCAGGAATGGATCAGGTCTGCGTAGACACGCCAGAATACCAGGGTTCAACGGCTGCAGTTTAGGTTTATGTTTAGGGTGTAGGGTTTGTGGATTGGGTTTAGGCTAGGGTTTGGGGTTTATGGGACCAGAGATTAGGGTTTGTCTACTCAGGGGCGCACTGGCTGCAAAGCACTATTCCTGGCCTTCGATTCAGCAACAACGGAGATAGCAGCCACTCTGTGAGAACTCTGCTGAGCCCTAAACCCTAAACCCTAAACCCTAAACCCTGGCTCGGCCTGGTGCTGACTGCAATTTTTTATTAGCATTTGTCTCTGCAGATAGAGGGCCTCTCTCAGGAAGCCTTAAGGTGGGCGAGTTCTGACGTTAGAGTTTATTGTCTAGCTCCGAGGATCTAGAGCTCAGGAACTAGGGTTTACGGCCCAGCAGCTAGGGTTTAGTGCCCGCAGCTAGGATTGAGCGTATAGAAATTAGGGTTTAGCGCCCTGCAGCTAAGGTTTGGCAGCCGCCCACATGCCTTCGCAAAGGGTGTTTGGCGGCAGCATGCTGTGTCTGCTGTTTGCAGCGCCGCTGGAGCCTTGCTGCTTCATCTCAATGTAACTCGTAAACCCTAAACCCTAAACCCTAAACCCTTGGCCCTAAACCCCGGAGCGCGGACTCATCTCTGTGCCTCTCGAGCTGTTTGAGCAGAGAGACGCACCCGAAGTCCGAGAAGGCATTTACGAGGTTTCGGAGGCCCTGCTGGGGGCAGTACGTAAGGGTTTAGGGTTTGGGGCTGAGGGTTTAGGGTTTAGCGACTGCAACATTCCCCCCAGAGAAGGAGACTCAGCGGTTGGGCTTCACGATCTGCTGCGCTGTACGCTGCAGCAGTTGAGCGTCGATGAAATTACTCTACGGGGGCTTGGAATCTGGGGGTAAGCACTGGGGCCCCTGAAGCTCTTTTAGAAGGCCATGAAGGGGCCCCTTGGCAAGGAGGCCCCAAGTGGGGCCCCCTGGCTTCCGGGGCCCCCCTCAGGTTTTCGGTGCCCCTAGGGCGGCCCCAGGGCCCCTTCGGGGCTTTGAAAACAGCAGCTAGATCTCTTATCCCTAAACCGTTGGCTTCAAGCCCTAGGCCCTAGGCTGAAAACCCTAGAGGCCTTGCGCTGCAGTGCTGCTTGCGGCTCTCTGAAGGTGCTGTGAGCTTATGAACCTAGGGTTTAGGGTTTAGTCGCTGCTGCTGCTTCGTAGGCCTCCCGCTGCTTCCCAGAAACATCAGCGCCCTGGCTCAGGTAGCTCTCTAAACCCTAAATTCTATGGGTTGCTGGTTGCGCGGAGCTGTGCCTGTGGCAGTGAAGGTTTAGCGCCGACGTATCCTGGACCGTGGGTTGAGCGTTTAGGGTTTAGGGTTTAGGGTTTGGAGTCCAGGGTCTAGTGTCTAGGGTTAAGAATTCAGGGTTTTAGTCAGGCCTTGGTTTGCTGCTGCCCGCCTTCAGACAAACCCGGGGCCCCGAAGTGGCTCGCAGACGAGTGGTGCTCTTTAACAAGTGAGGGGCCCTAATTCAGTTTAGGTTTTGTGGTTTAGGGTTTAGGCTTTTGCTCTTCGATCTAGGGTTTAGTGCATATGGATTAGGGTTTGGTTTTTGAGTGGGGTTGGTGTGATGCAGGAACGACGATGGGCCGCCGCACGCTCCTCTCTTGGATTCTCTCGGTCCTGCTGCTGCTGCTTTTGTTACTGCTGCCGCAGTTGCTGCTGCAGTTGCTGCTGCCCTTGCTGCTGTGCCTGCTGCTGTGGCCACTCGTTCCTTCAGCGTGTTTCTCGTGTGGACCGAGGTGCTAGGGCCTAGGGTTTGGGGTCAGGGCTTCTTGTTTTGTCAGTGCGGCTTTTCTCTCTTTCCTTCTCAGCCAACAACTGACCGGCGGATTCTGCAGGCAATGACTCAAGCACTAAACCCTGAGTCTTAAACCCTAGGCCGTAAATATCAAACCCTTATTATTGCACCAGCGGTTCCTCCTCCACCCGTTAAAGCCTAAACCCTAAACCCTCAACTTTAGGTGTTGCCGCTTCTACGCAGGCGCGGCAAATGGCTGTGACACTCTGTCTAGCCCACCTTCCTGCCCTCACTAGCGGTGCGCCATAGGAGATTTAGGGTTTAGGTTTGAGGGTTTAGGGTCTACACTGCACTGTTATTCTCGTTGATGCCTCTGACGAGATGATGCGCGTTTTAAAGGCCAGGAGTTCAGGCTTTGTTGCTGGGGTTTAAGCTCTCGCGTTTAGGGTTTAGGGTCTGCGGTCTAGGGTTTAGGGTTTACGCCTTATGCATCTCTACAGATAATTTTACCCGCGCTCTGAAAGCTGTGAAGGTAAATGAGACGCTGGCCCATACGCTAAGCCTTAGGTCACCAGCGCACCGCCGCCGCAGCTAACACTCGCGCAAACCGTAAACCCTAAACCCTAAACCCTAAACGCTAAACCGTAAACCCTTTCTTTGATGTGAATTCCAGGAAACTTCGCGCGTCACTTACTTTATTAGACAAAGCGCCACGCTTGCCTGGACCCATGCCAAGCATATACTTAGTTTCTGTAAGACCTAAACCGTAAACCCTAAATCCTAAACCCTAAACCCTAAACGGTTAAGCACAGCATCCCGTTCTACATTTTATACGCCAAACTCCAACTTCGTAGCTCTTCACAAAAACAGCTCATTTCACCGGGAGTCTGCTACTGGGTGTTTAGGGTTTAGGGCTAAGGGTTTAGGTTTTAGGGCATGAGGTTTAAAGTTTTCGGCGTAGGTACTGCAACTGAAAACCTTTGTCTGTTTTTAAAGGAGTGCCCGAAACTTTGCGAGATCGCAGCAGTCAGTTGTATCCTCCAGTGTGAAGATGGTGTCAGCCAAGGTAAACTCTAAATCCCCAAGCCCTAAACCCTTAAGCATAAACCCTGCATCGAAAATCTAGCCGTTATGCCCCCTGCCCGATATTAGCGAGAACGCGTCACATCAGCGCCAAAGCTGCAAACCCAAAGAGCCATCAAACCCCAGACCCTAAGCCGCATGATGGACTGTCTTTTTGATGCACAAAGTCTAGGGTTTCAGTCTTCGCGCTTAAGGCCAAGCGTTTAGGGTTTAGGGTTTCAAGATTGCGCTGTGCGCGCAGTTCGACATGTGCTGGAGAGCCGCCTGGACCTCTCCAAATGCAATCAGTGTTCCGAGTCCGTGGCTTGCATTTCGGCCGAAGGTCTAGGGTTTAGGATTTAGGGTTTAGGGTTTACGCATTTATGCTTTTGGGTGTTAGGGCGTAGGGTTTTAAGCTGATGGGCTGGCGGATGGTGCATGTTTCGTGACAGGCTGACTCTCTTGCCCACAGCAGAAGAAGACGAACTAAAGGTATGCGGGGAGCTCAGCTTCAGAACCTAAGTCACAAAACCCTAAACCCTAAACCCTCGTCTCTTAACCCTTAAGCGTGGCCTTTGGCTGCCAGATCCCCTACATGAAATACGATTCCACAGGACATATGCAGCGCTCAAGCGCTACGGTTTAACGTCTAGGGATCAGGATTAAGGGTTTGGGATATACGGCTTAGGGTTTAGGGTTTACGGGATGCCTGGCGGTTACAGGAGATGAGTGAATTTGTAGGGAGCACTGAGTTTCTCCAAGCGGCTCACCAACACTTCTTAGAGGCAAGACAAACCCCAAAACCAGAACACTAGCCCCAATGTCTCCTGCGTTGCACACAGGATTGGTGTATTCCGAGGGTTTGGGGTTTGGGGTTTAGGGTTTATAGCGTTTCTACGTCTGTTGGGATTGCAGGAGTTGGATACAAAAAAGGAAGATATGAATTACGCCATTCCTCCCGGTGCATCTTTCATTGCATCTTACTACGCAGGCAAGGCCCTTCAGGCTTAAGAGCTTAGGATTTAGGGTTTAGGCTCTGGGGTTTAGGGTTTCCGGCTCAAATTGTGTGTCCCGATTGCCGCGCCCCAGGCCTACTGCTGTACATCCACCGCAGCGTGCCTCAAGCAAACAACAAAGTGCCACCCTCGGACGCATTTCATTTTGCCTTCTTTGATGACGGCTATGTGGGGTCTCTCGAAGCCTTAAATCTATTGTGTCCTAAACCCTAAACCCTAGACCCTAGACGTTGAGTCCGAGACCCTAAGTTCCAAAGCTTGAATTCACAGTGAAGCGCTGCCTTCCGCTGCGCTCCTCAGGCTGCCTTCCAGAATTCGCGAGACAAATTCTTCAATTGGAGTGGTACCTATAGGGTTTAGGGAGAAGGGTTCAGGAGTTTAGTGTTTAGAAGCCAAAGCTCAAATGTTACTAGGGTTTAGGGCTTGCTGCTGAGGGTCTCCGTTGTTGAGGGTACCAAATACACCACAAGGCTGAAGCGCAAGGCAAACCCTAACAGCCATTTCACCTTTTCGGGCTTAACTTTGAGCCCTAGAGTGCCGCCCTTGAAACCTGAACCCTAAGCCCTAAACCCTAGAACCTAAAACTGTGGCTGCTACGCAGGGTTGGAAAACCCTCATCGGAAGCTTCACTGGTACAGGTGGAGTGCGGCCAGAGCCCTCTGTGCGGATGTCATGAAGCATCTTCACCACTTTAAGCCTGCCCGTACATCCAGAATCCTAAGCGCTAAACACTAAGCCCGATTCCTCAAACCCTACACCCTAAACTCTAAATCGTAAACCCTGGGCTCCGGGAAAGACACTATGCTTGGAGGTTACATTAGGTCCTAATGGGAGTTGCAGTGCCGTGGTTGCTGCTGACTCCGCTGCTCGCCAACTGCGGCAGCTTAATCCAGGTGGTTTTGCTGCTGCTGCTGCTGCTGCAGCAAAACCATCTGGCTGCTGCGGCTGTCGTTTCGAGGCGCTTCTCACAGCATCTGCTGCTATGTCGCTGCTGTTGCTTGTACTGCTGTGCTGCTGCTGCTCTGCTGTGCTGCTGCTGCGCTGCTGTGCTGCCGCTCGGCTGCTGCGGCTTTATACAGAAGCTGCGATTGGGGAGCTGGATGCCCTACTTGCCCTCGCCCGCTTGTCCGTGAGGCTTAGGCCCTAATTGCCAATCCCGCGTCTTTCTGTTGATTGTTCCTCATGTCTTTGTTATCTTTGGGTTTTAAGCATTAAGACCTTAGGGTTTAGGGTTTGGCGCTCAATGTTTACTCGTGTGGAAACACAGGAAGATCCCTCCTGGAGTGCACCTGTGTTTGGGGGGGTCTCTCTCGTCCAGCTTCGGCAGTGTCATTTAGGTGGCAGTTTCGAAGAGGGCTTTATGCCATTTTCCTTTAGGCTGCAGCACAAACAGGTCTTGACGTTAAATCCTAGGCCTTAAACCCTAGTCCTAAACGCTAAACCCTACACGCTGAAGTCCGCTTGCATTGGGACCCTCATCACTGCGAAGCGTTTCACTGAAGTAGACACTTAGCCACTTAGCAGCGTTGCTGCAGCAGCAAACGTCACACTTTTGACTCCAAACCCTAAATCCTGAACTCTAAGACCAACAAAGTGGCACTAAAACAGCTAATACTACGCATGTCTTGCTGCTGCCTCTCTTTTTTCGCTGTTGCAGTCTGCCGTGATTTCAGGTGGGAATCTACGCATAGTGACGTCCAATCCAGAAGTAGTCACTATGCCTTTAAACCCTAGACCCTGAGCCCTGAACTCTTAACAAGTAACTCTAAACCCTAAGCTCAACTACTTGCATGCTTGGTGGCTGCTTCAGGACAGAACGGCTGCGGGAAGTCAAGTAAGCCGCACGCTGCGACAGCAACAGCGCTGCTGCTGGCGCTAATGTTTTCGCGTCGAGCCTACTACTGCTGCTGCTACTATTGCTGCTGCTGCTACTTGTGCTGCAGCACTGTTGCGGGTCATTGGAGTGGCTATACACCTGGCCCACATTGGTTCAAGGGTCCCGTCGGCTTTTGCCGGCTTTGGAAAAATCCACAGGCTTCGCTGGAGCTCCTCCGGTGCGACTCTCAGTCAAAACCCTAAGCCCTAATTCCTTAACTTTAATTGCGTAGCCCGTTTCCCAGAAGCGTAAGCCTTCATTCTGAAGTTGAAATCCCACGGTAAGACCTCGTGCTGCACGACATTCTGTGGCGTGAACGGAAACGCGTTTTGGCAAAAGAACTTGTGCTGAAGTCTGCCTGATGTTCAGCGCTTAGGGTTTAGGGTTTAGGGTTTAGGGCATCGGTTCCACAGTTTGCGCACAGCGTGCGAAGGGCTGGTGCCAGGCTTCTCAAGCTTCCATTGCGAGCTCTTCCGCCTCAGCCAAATCCTGAGGTGATGCCGAATTGCTGCTGCTGCTGCTGCGTTTGCTGTTCAATCCTCCCCTGCTGCTGCCTTATTATCGACTTGTTGCTAAGGCGCTTTACTGGAAAATGCGTCTCTTGTTGCTGCTTTTCGTTTCGTGAAGAAATTTCCCCCAGCAGTCAAAAACCCCAACCTTTGAGCTTACACTCAGCCCTAAACCCTAAACCCTAAACCCTAAGCCCTAATCGCTACGGCTCAAATGTTCGGATTTGTGAGTACCTACTGTGGCTCCAGAGACGGCTTAGGAGGCACCCTGCTGCTTATGGATGACTTCGTAAGTACAGGAAAACCGCTGCAGCGCTCTTGCTTTGGGGATTGAACAAAAGCATTTGGGATTTGCCTTTCTGCGGCTGTTTCAGGGTGCCGGCACAAGACATCGTGAGGCAGGGCTTTACAGCAACTCTGCAAACCTTAAGCCCTAAACGTTTTCATTTAATCAGAGACTGCAGAAATAGGGAAGAGGGGTGGAGGTTAAGGGTTTAGGGTTTAGGGTTTGATGCTTGAGAAGGAGAGTCTGGATCCGCAGCGGACGGCCAAGCTCTTTTGTATGGGGCACTGAAATATATCCTCAATTCGAAGTGTCTCCAGGTGAAAAGCGCCAAACCATAAACCTCCAGTGCCTGGTCATAAATATGTACCATGGCTACCAAACCCTACACTGCAAAGCATAGATCCTGTGTGCCTTCTTAGGGTATCTGGACCATAAGCTCCGCCCACCCTGTGCTGGCGCAGCGCCTGGAAACCCTTAACATTCAGACAGGACTGGTGCTGCTGCAGCACCTAGAGGCAACAACTGCAGGGGGGCCCCCGCAGCCCCCAGGAGCCCCTCCAAGAATTTGCCGTCTCGTGCCGCTCTTCACCCTCGGCCCCGGTGATATGCAAACCCCAAATGCTGGGCACTCAGTTTCTCGCCAACAGTTAGGCCGTCAGCTTAGAATTCAGGGTTTAGGCTTTAGGATTTAGGGTTTACAGGCTGCTGTTTGCTTTCGCCACAGGTCTCCGAGGAGACCACCACAGTCTCAGCATCGTGAATGCAACTGCACTCCCAGAAAGTCAGGTTTGATCTTTAGGGTGTAGTTTAATACCGGCCTTTGATATGTTAGGACTGACGATTTACCGCTGTTTGTGTAGGGCTTGCGCTTCAAAGATCTCTCTAATCCCTGACATTCTAAAGCCCGTGGTAAAGAGCTAGACCCCAAACTTTCCGCAGTAAACCCAACTGTCCGCTTGTTTCTGCCCAGTTTTTTCCTGCACAGGGGTTTGCGCGAGGGCTGCGGCGATTTTCTCTAGTATTTCAATGCAACGTCATATTGATGAAGAGGATGCGCAGGTTTGTTTAGATATTAGGGTCTAGGATTTGGGGTTCTGGTATGCAACGGAGGGTTATAGTGCAGGGCTTGGAGCACAGGCCTCTATCTTACTGCTTCTCATCTGAAGCGGCAGTTCAGTTGGACGAAGACAAGGTCAACTGATGATGTGCTGATGCAAATGCTGATGCTTGTGATATTTGTGTTGCTGCCGTTGCTGCTGCTGTTGTTGATGCTGCTGCTTCAGGGCTGTGTGTGGTCACGGGATCCTCCCGCTCCTCAAAGTGTACAGCAGGAACGTCTGCTGTCTCTGTTGCAGCTGGCAGCAGCTGCAGACACAGCAGTAGCCCAACCCGAAGCAAACATTCACCGTGTATTTAACCAAATAGCAACGGCCCTGAAAAGACTCGAGGTCCTTGGCAGACTGTCCCTGCACGCGCCGCTTTACACAGATGATGAATGAACCGGGGGAACAGACCTAAAACTCCTAATTTGAATGCTAGCTCCCAGGTAAACTCAGAACTCTAGAGCGCACCTGGCAAGCACTCAGCAGCTATCAAATGAGCTGCGCGTGCTAGCTCCCAGGTACACTCAGAACCCTAGAGCGTAGCAGGTGAGCACTCAGCAGCTATCAAAGGCGCTGCGCCTACTGAGCGGTAACTTCTGTGCGCTTAAAACGGCAAAACATTTGAGGGTCCGGAGGTAGCGCCTGAGCCGAATTTGCGGCTATTAGTTCAGGGCTTCAAGCTCATGGCTAGACTCTCGAAACCGGAACTGCGATAATCCCTACAGAAATGAGGTTTCACGGGGGATCATTTTGTCCTTCAGAAGCGCTGGGGCAAGACTAGTTGCTTACTGGTCACAACGCCCCCTACGCGCGAGAGTGCCCAATCAGTACCTCCAAATATACCAGTTACGCCTAGCATCACCTTACTGGTAAGCAGTTGCAAAGCCACGAAAATCTTCGAGCAAACGAACTCAGTAACAGACCGGAAGTAAAAGTATGGGACGCATTTGCTCTACAAGTGAGCATCACAACCGCATTATGTGCTGCTCATTTACAACTAGAAATTGGAACGAACTGGAAGCAACTTAGTTTGAAGCCCCAAATGTGAATTAATATTACTTTCTACTCAGTTAAAAAGTGCAGATTCTTACTTTTCAACGCTCCTCCATGTATGTGGATTTATACATGTACATCCCTTTAGATCTGTTGAGGGCAGCAGCGGTTACACAAGCCTGGCTTCCTATATCAGATTTGTGCCAAACCAGAGTTGCATTTTCGAAAGAATGTTGCGCAGAATGTGGAAAACGGTCCGTTTCGCGGTGCCAAATTTGGGCCTCTTAAGGCTGTTTTAGGAGCACTCCACAAGCCTTTTCACACTACAGCCCCAAAGCCAGCCCGCCACAGCTGTGGGCCACACGTCTTTTGCGTCAAAAGCTCATGAGCTGCGCATCTTGTTTCTGCACATTACTTCGCAAAGTCAATACTCGTGCGTCAGCCGCTAAAGGCCCGATAAACAACTAGCAGCAACGACACTGCATTGGCTTTCTAGGCACAAATTTATGTTGCCTGTATAATCATGCAGTGTAATCCTCTGCTTCTGCTGCGTGGCATTCCCACCATTTCCTTGTTTACCGACTTGCTCATTGTCATTCCTGTAAAAAGTAGACCGCTACGATGTATCTTTCTTCTTATCTGCCGACCTACTCCTGGCCCGTGCATGCAAGAAACAGGACCACGGACACTCTACATCGCAAGAGTCAAATGACAATAGCAGCAGCATTAAAGCGTCATTTTCCTCTAGCAATGTGCTACATGGTGGCTGCTGCACATTACGGACTCATTGTTGCTAGGCTGTTTCTGCGGCTCTCATTGCGCCTTCGTATCCTCTACACGATATGATGTGAACGCGTAAATTGTGTAAATAGTTTTCATAGTATAATTCTTAAACAGCCACCGTTGCAAGCGCATTTTTGTGGAAATTGCTCCGCTGGTGGGAATGCGGGGTCGTGTACATACGACCACCGGTGAACTCTGCAAGCACTGTACTCTTAACTGCCTTGGAATGTTGGCTGAAAAGCGCACGTTTATGCATGTTATAGTTTATTGCAGCACGCGATTTCAACTGCACACTCCCAGCACTGAAAACGGCAGCCAACAAGGCTGGGCTCTTTAACCTGCTGCGCCGGGACTGCAGCAAGTACAGCAGTCCCCCACGACCAAAGGAGCAGTACTCGAAATATACCCTTCAGAAGGCTATCTTCAACAGCCTCAGTCGCAACCAAAAGACCCGAAAGCACAAATTCTTCCACTTCCACATCATTGAATTAAGACTGAAGTTACTAGTGATGAGTACGGAATGCTCCGCCACAAACAATACATTTTTCCACGCGTTTCACACATGCAAACCCCTATTATCTGGCGTCCGCAGCTAATTGGTGCAGTGTTTCTTTGAAACATTTTCTCGCATTTTGAGCGGTCGTGAACGTGATCTCGACTCACACCCATGAACAACGGCTATTGAACGGCGCACAATAAGTATTGGATCTGAGCATTCGCATCAATCTAGAGTCAACCCGCGCAAATACAGTGTCAAGAAAATGAGACCTGCGCCAACTTGTCTAACTGTCGTTGCTTTACTGTTGGCGTCCGCATCAAGCGTGGGCTGCTCCGTTGCAAAACACTGTATAGGCCGCACTACCACCTCTGCGCAAAATCAAGTGAATACGTAGTTTGTTCTGTGCCTCGAATATCAACAAAAGCTTCAACAGAAAGTCCATCAAAAAACAATAAAAGTATGTAGAGACAGTCCAGGTGCCTGAAATCGGCCCCAGTGTTGAACACATTTGTTGCTACCCCTTTTCATAGACCAACCCCACATAAGTGCAACACTGCCACTCGTTTTCCATTAAGTCTGGCCACTGAGCGCCGCTTTGCAAGTTCTGTGTTGGGCAACTGCATGCCATTTTCGTCGGCTTCTTTGTTGCCAACGCACACTACAACCCAGCCCAAACCCCAAATTCAAGAAAACCAAACGCCTTAGTCGCCGAAATGACGAAGCCGTAACACGAGTCACATGCCCACGAATAGTAAGCTCAGTATTGGGTAGCTGCATGCCGCCTTTGCACGTCTCTGCGCTGTCAACGCACACTACAACC
>NW_013654680.1:0-16330 GCF_000499385.1 Eimeria necatrix
GAAGTGAACCAGCTGTAAAACAGAAGGTTTCGTCTTATCACATGCATCCGGTTACTTGAAATTAAGGAAGCCTGTAATTTGCCTGAACAAAGGGCGCTTGCATGAGGTACCCACTTTTTCGTGGCATGCAGCCAGTGTGTTAAGACATACGACCCAAAGTATTCATGGTTGGATTTCCAGGCTATGGTGCCGTGTGTGATGTTCTTAGTTGATCAAGTCCTGTGGATTCCAAAACAGGGCCCCGTTTAATAGTGTGGCCCACTATAATAACTGCCAGCAAGGTAGAGATCCGCATAGCAGTGCTCTTGTCAGTGCCCTGTGAAGGGCTGCGATTGCTGCATTATTATTCTATTCATTCCGATTTTTTAAACGTATTCGGCTGCCATGGCCGTTTCCTTTTGCTGCAGTCGTCAAATTTTAACTAGGCGTGTACAAATGAATAAACACTTTTACGGACAAGCCTTTCGGTGTCTTTTACTGTTTGTAGTTAAGTAGCGAATAGATGTGTGCTTCTATTTAACGTTTGGAGGTACTTGCATTGCCTATGTAAAGAGGTGCTTGCGGGTGTGTTTTTGTGTCTATGATCTGTGGAGAGGGATGTGCAGGCACGCTGTCACTGTGCCCTAAAACATTTCGAGCAAATCTGGCTGGTGGCAAAATGCCCTTTTGCTGACTTCCACACATATGCAATCAACGCACAAGACAGTGATGGCCTTTTGTTGATTTTCGTTTACATGAGTGGCTATAGCCACCTCATATGCACGTTTTCTGGCCATGGCACTTTGGGAATGCAACTGAACTTAGATCATCCGCTTTTGGCATGTGCCTGATAAATACGTTTTCCTGTATTGAGACACCTCTGGTGTTTCGCAAGGCGTGTTTGCTGTGACGCATGTTATTTCACGTTGGCAGGCATCAAGAGGTATTTCTGCTATTAGGTATTTCTGTGTTTCGCAAGGCGTGTTTGCTGTGACGCATGTTATTTCACGTTGGCAGGCATCAAGAGGTATTTCTGGAGAACGTTTCGCGTGTGCCGTACCTGTTCGCGCTTTCACGTGAAGCAGCAGGACGGCGTTCAAGACAACTCTAATTTCAAGATAAGCTCTTGTGGGGCTAAGCTTTCTCAGGGAGTATGTTGAAGAAATGGCAAAGGATCTAAATTTTGCGGAAATGGCGGCAAGTTTGCGATGCATGCCAGCGCTGAGCAATTCCGTGGCACTCGAATGGATTTATGGAAAATAGCATGTTGCCTTTTCTTTATTTTGCAAAAATACTGGAGATCAATTTGCAACAAAAAATATAAACTTGGTTATTCTCTTCGCAGTTGCGTGTAGCACTTGTTGGGTTCCTAATGCATGAAACAGCTATCGGCAGCGAAGCCTCCAGCAAACGTTTGCCAGCCGTCTTCAGATCAAAGGCGGCCGCTGCTGCCCAGCTGTCACCAATTGCAAAATGGTGCGCTTAAAAACATCGCACTGTTCGCTATCCAGGTTGTGCGTACAGAAGATGAGACACCTCATTATTGTTGATGTAAAACAACAAACGATAAACACGCCGCTCAAACTTCATTGATTCTCTGCTCGGCATCTCTATATCTCCGGTTGCTCGACTCATTTCTACTTAGGACGAGGGGTTTTACTGCGCTGGATCAGAAGAGTTGCTTCCGACTAAAAAACAGTTTATCTGAATTAAGACAACAGTAATGTCCAGTACTTACCAGGCAGGTCTGCAGCTATATATTGTCTTCGATAACAACCTGACGTTAGCTAGCTTTCTACCTGGTGAGAAGCCGATCGGCTGTTTAGGTGCAAGCGCCTTTTAATTGCATGCGGTAATTCATAGCTAGCGGCCTATACGACTTCAGAAGAAACCGTCCCGTGGGAGATGCCTACCTACATTTTGCGTGTCGTCCAGCCAGTATGTGAAGACACGAAGTTGGCTATTTGTTTCTGGGGTTGTGATGTCTTATAGAGCATGTGATTAAGTCTGTTGGGCAGTTGCTGTGAGATACCAAATGGACGTCCGTTCATACGTCGCTTATAAAGTAAGCGCAATAAGCAATGTGATTGGAATAGCAGCAATTTTCAGTGCAGTGTGCAGAGCAATGAGTGCTGCATGCTTGCTCTCCTTGTCGTTACTCTATCAGACATGTAACAAAGAGTCCATTTGCTCATTCCTCAAGAAATGCTGTATTTGTGTCTAAGTGCGCAAGAGGATTCAACAAGGTTCGCTCAGAAACCTGTTAGCTGCAGCATCTATCTGTTGCTTGAATGCACATCGACAAATGCAGTTGAACACAAGAGAAGGCTCACTTATGTAGTGAAATGATGCTTGTGCTCTGCTGCTTACGCGTGGCACGCGTTTGCAGCTGTGTAGTCATTATTCGTAGGCAGATGTGAGCAGCATGCCAGAGGCTTGTGGCACATGGTTGCGTCTTTCTCCAGGTGACCGCGCCGCCTTGACGATTCCTATATAGGACCTCTCTGGCATTTCGGACGGAAGAAACTTGCAATATTGCCACAACGCAGCGCTGCTGTCTAAGGGAGTGCGCGTCCACTGAAATAAGGTGTAATGTGCTACTTAATGTCAGGCCGCCACATTGGTGTTTGCTATCGTCCAGTGCCGTGGTCGATGCCTGTTTTGCATGGGCGACGTTGCCCGGTCACCATGCCATCTGCCATCGCTACTCAGTTCACAAGTGAATGCACAGCTTTTTGATTCTTTTTTTGCGATGCATGGCTTGTGCTAAACAAATGAATAGCGGGAATGTTAGCTTTCTACGTGTTAATATCACGCGCTGCATTAGTGTTTGGCGTTGTTCGGTGGCGTGACTACTTCTTCTCGTGAGCGATTCTGACACGCTGCCCTTTTGTACGACGTTGCACTGTTCGCGTACAGGTAGTGAGTGCAGTACGGCGCTTCTTGTTTTTGGATATGAGCAATAGACAACTACAGGGCGTTCACTGCGTGTGGACTTTCGCTTTCTTAGCACTTTATGTCACTGTGCAAATCTCCGCAACCCTACCTCGGTTAAGCTATAATTGTTTATCCGAAGCGAATTGACAGAAAATGGTCTGCAGCTTCCAAATGATTTGCTATGGAGGCGATTTCACAAAACCACTTGCCTGGTGGTTGATTTCCCTACCCTGCTGCTAAAGATAAAGTCTACCATAATGTACAGGGACTATTATGCAGGCGAATTGATTATCGTCTGTTTTGGTGCAACGGTTTCCCACAACCTATGCTGCCTGTCATTATATCTCTATGGTGTGTGTTGGGAGGCAATGTGCCTGTGTACAAGATTCGAGCTTTCTAATTTGGCACAGCCAGTACGTGAAGAGAAGCGTTTCTATCGGTGAATGCATTTCCATAGTTTGACATTTACTGTGAGTCTGGTTCTCCACGCCTTTTCAAGGGAAAAAAATGAGCGCCGTCCGTTTGTCCTCCTCGCAACAAGCAGTATTAGCAAAACTTTCAAGTTTCGAATCGTTGTCAGTGCTGTATGCGGTGCAGCGTTTGTAGCATGCTAGTGCTGTCTATCCTGGTTTTCTTAACATATCCTTTTGGTGGGGGTTGCTGGTTTCGCCATTATTGTTACCCTGTTATTGGTAGCTAAGGGAAACCCCACATATGCCCATCTCCATGGCAGTCAGCAGCGTTGGCTCAACTAATCTAAAGGTTTCTACAGGGCTGACCAAGACGCCTGCTGTCGGTGGTGTTCAACCGGAGCTTGAGTACATCTTACCTACAGCACATTCGCCTACGACCATTTGAAGAATCTTTGCGTTCTAATGCTTTGTTCAGTGTTTACCCTTGTATGTGTTTTGGTGCGTTTGCAGGCACAAAATCATATTTAGCGGCACATAGAGGATGCTAATATATTCACCACATGCTGCATTGTCCTTGTTTGTCAGTTCACAAGCGTCTGACCAGTGTCTGCAACGAGCAGCTTTCCGAAAGGTACCGAGTCCTCAGGGAGTAGGCTTTGGTGCAGGCGATGTGCTAGCAGCGTGTGAAAGCTGCGCCCACGTATGGGTTTGCTCCCTCTGGGTGCGAATATTTTTCGCACTTAGAGATAGCAAATTGGTTCTTTGTTGTGCAGCTCTAATGGATATCGACGCAGACGTTAGCGATTTGTCATACTTTTCGCAGTTTCGTGTGGCGGATTTTGAGGTCCGCTGAAAGACCAAATAGCTTTCCGTACCTAAAGTCTTGCGTAGGTTTCTTGTCTTCAGCTCGAACATGCTGACAGTGTGGCCCTCAGCGGCTGTGGTACGCTGAGTCCCTGAGCGACGCTACATTTGTGTCACAGTCTGTGAGTGGATACTACGTTTCAGGTTTGTCGTTGGAGCACAAGAGAAATAAAAATATGCATCATCGGTACTAACTGTGCATTTGAAGTGCCTTTTGTGTAACCGTAGAGAATTATAGACATCTGCCGTACAGAAAGAGCAAATGCTGGTTTGTCCCTCCACTACGGTAAATGTCTATAATTCCCTGACGAATTCTAACATCACGATGTGGCGTACGTGTTCTGAAGAAAATGGTTTTTCAGCAAAGGCGCGTATCCCCTTTGTGTTGCCACACAATGCGTGGCAACACAAAGGTGATGACATGTTGGATGAAAAGCCGGGTGTTTGACCTTAGTCGGATACTTATGTGACAGAGAGCTGATCATCATTTGTTATGGAAGCTTACTATTACACGAGATGTGGTGTAATACGTACGATCTGTTTAAAAGGAAGTGCGCAGAGTCACGCGGATCTGTCCTTCTTCGAAAATTACAAGATGCAGACAAATCGTGCCACTAATGGTTTCCGAATAAGTAGAGGTTTCAACGCACAGTGGAAGCATGGTGACCTGTAGCAAGAAGTAGAAAGCATGCGGACTGAAAGAGAATAATGGCGCGCAGGCCGTGCCGGACAAGCTTGTTCCGGATTGCAAGTTACGTTTGTTAAAGCATTCGGTGCTGAAAATTGATGGTTCAGATCGCGAAATTCGGAGCCAACTCAGGATTTGTCTGTTGGGTTATCGTGAAACAGCGATTTCCGGGCCTGGAAAAAATTGTTCAGGCAATCAAGGGTGATCGCGGTGCGGAGCCTTTCGTTGTTGTGCGGGGGTGCAGACATTTTTCGCAGTACTCAGGTACTCTGTGACTTTGCTTTTGGTCCTCACATATGACTATGGCGTGAGATAAGGAGCTCATGCATTCAACAACCCGTGCCTTTTGGAACCGCGGCAGCGCAGTTATCGACTGGTCAAAGGTGCAAAATGGGTCCACAGATCCTAGCCTAGACGCACACCTGTGGCACTCATACGAAATGCAAAAAACATCCGGGAATGCAGTTGTATGACGGATAATCGCGATTTAAGACCTTTTCGTATGAAGCGCTTTCAGCCTTATGCATTTTCGTTTTTCAGCAAACGGCAATGCCCAGGCCGGCGACCATCGGTTGCACATGTCGCTTTGTTCATCGCACATCTCCTTTTTCGCAATTGCTACATAGATCTCGGGGAAGTACAATCAGTTACGATAAATATGTGTCGATGACCGCGGTTCCAAAAGGCACGGATTGCCAGAAGCTAGTGGAGTTTCCGCCAATGCATTCTGTTTCGACGTTCCTGGGTGTATGGGTTGCTTGCTGTTTCTGTTGCGCACGAAAGAAGACCTAACATCCATTTCAGATTTTTTTTGATTGTTATGCGATTGCGGTAAGCTCGCGAATTACAGAATGCATTTTGTGCTTCGTGTTGAGTTGAGCGTCGATTGGGCTTGGACGGACGTTAGAACATCGTTTGAAATCGAACGAAGTTTAGCAGCCATGCCAGAGTGGTTTAAGACTTTGTTGAACGTAGTGAAGTTCCAAATGTCATTTACAGTGGGTGTCTAACTTCCAACAAATGCACGTGCTTGCAAAAAAAAAGATTTGGCAGCCGTGGCTGATTCCGAAACGGATGTGTCATTTGAGGGTAGTGAGGCGTTATCCAGACGTAATGGGACTTTTAAAAGCACACTGCCAGTACTCAATTTGTTGCCCTTGATTTCCCAACGCGCCAATCCATGCATTGTTATGGCGTTCCTCAAATTTTCTCTCCGCAGCCCGTAGGTTCATTTGATACTGTTCGCACTTATACTTCAGGAAAAGAAAAAATGTCAAAATGTTTTTCATAGTTCTGTCGCTTTCCATCTCTCCATTGTGGCGTGAAGTGAATCTACATTAGCATCTGAACGTTGCAGTGGCCCCGATGCTAAACATGTGCGATTATGGTGCGCACGTGGTACTCTTCGTTGGAGGCGTTTTGTCGGTGGTTAATGATGTGTTCCTTGACACAATTGCCGTGTGCTCATGGCATGGCTCGAGTTCTGATGTAAAGCTGCATTCTGCACTGCGCTGACTAGCGTCTTCTTCTTAGGCGGTTATTTTTCTTGATTTTGCCTCTCATGGATCCAAGTGATTTGCAAATACGAAGGGAAACGCGACAAGCATGCATTTAGCCAGTTTAGGTGCAGAGTAGCTTTCAAAACAAAATTGGAAAGCAGCCTATGCATCTCTAGCTTTACCCATGAGCGCCACCAAATATGGCTTCACGTTTTAGTTTTGATTGCGCAATGTTTGCGGCTTCACACAAACTGCCTCGTAACCATAGCCAGTATTTGGGGTACGTTGTGACAGCTCGTTGTGGCATTCAGCCAGTGCGACATCGCATGCTAGTTTGAAATGTCTCAGAGCGTAAATCGCTGCAGCATGACTAAATTGTTGTAGATCAGTTGCTCTGAGACTTGACAGCCAGTTTTTTGTAATACAATGCAACAGATTAAGCACGTTGCGGAAGTTTGTTCTTTGGTGACTTGCTCAAGATATTTTACGCAAGTACGCGTGGTTTGTAAATACGACTAGTACATCACGGCTGTTTCCCAGCATGATTCTAAGCGTCACCGATTCAAAATTGTGGACATGTTTTGATTAATTGCCTTCCTGCTGCATTCCACTGAATACTAATGTGCCGCCCCTCAGCAGTAGACGAATTGTTCCTGATTTGGGAACAATGCTGTGAAGTACACTTACGAAGCAGAGAGCTGCCACCAATTTGTAGACACTTTGAATTCCGCGTTTAGCAACGCCCCGTCACCCTTCACAGATCATTCCTCGGACTTTTCAGCAGCATCTGGTGGGCTGCCTTCTTACGTGAAATGCTCCTGCGCGGTGCCAGAAAAGGCGTGGCAGACGATGCGTGCGAAGTGACTTGAAGTTTAGATCCAGAAAATGTGATTCTAAAACACTCCTTGCAGTGGCATCCCTTCATGTTGCATGTGCACGAAAAACTAACCTTCTGCTACTTGTTGCTAAACCGTCCACAGCTACCATCGCAGCCAGAGACCTTGAGATGCGCCGGAACCTTTAAAGCAAATTTGGGCTAATTATTCAATGTGTTTGAAACGTAGTGCTTCCATCCGAATTGGGTGGCACGGCATATGGTTGCTTATTGAATTTAAAGTAATCTTGAGTCTCTGGTATCGTTAAACGGCTATACAATACATGCTGACAGAAGGCGTAGGCTTCCGTGCACTCTTTTGTCTCAGGTTGTGCGCAAATCGCGACAGTGGCACACTCATACAGTAAACGTTCAATGATGAGGTTTTGGATGCTTCAATAATCTTCCGGTCCACTTTGTGCGTCGTGGCTAATTTAATAAACTGTCGGCCTGTCCAGACAATGTACATGCTCTCATAATCGCTGCATTTAGTTTGCATGAGATAACACGCCTGCTTTTGTGAAGGACACCTCCGCTTTACTCAGCCGCTATTCGTTGCCTGCCGATTATTCGCCTATGTAGGCTCTCTGAGGTGCTATACCTGTCCTCCTGTTTCGTGGCAGCTTGCCTGATGATATTCTGTCGTGTATCGTTTTGTCTACTCAGGCATACGACCGTTTTGCACGTTAAGGATTGCTGTGCCCACAACCCCTAATATTGGGGCTATATCTGTGTCTAATCATTTTTTATAAGAAACGATTCAGAAACGTCATCGGATTGTGTCCTGAAATAACGTTATTTGCATACAAAACGGTGGGTTGTTTTGTCGCCAGCACCGACAGAAACGAGTCCGATGCATTTACCCCATGCTATCGGCATGCTGTCGGGTACAGCATGGCATGCCTCATGGAATCCGTCGTGTGGAGCCTCTTGGTCTAATTGTGAGGTGAGTATGTCACTCATGTACAGAAAACGTCTAGATGTTTTGAAAAGGCTGACTTTGCAGGGAGTACGTGACAGAACATACATGCGTTTTGCACGTAGTTCTTGCGATATCATGCAGCAAAGACGATGTAGGCATTTACAGGCATGTTTACTTGAACAACTAATCTTTTAGCTATCATCACAGCTGGTCTCGAAGTATATTGCGCAAAAGATATTTATACCTTGCCTTCATCTGCTGCATCAACATATCTTTATTTCCACTACTGCTACGCTGCAGATCATTACAGTGGCTTGGTGATTGTCATGTGCTAGACTATCGTCGGAAAAAGATTGCACTTCCGGTCCTGTCGTCTCAGGCGCTAACAGGCGGACCTTGAGAGCTTGTTTACTCATCATAATCGAGTGCGACGCACTTCCTGTTAGCCCCGTAGCGCCTTGGGATTGAAAGCTTGTCTCCTTTTTAGGCAGAATTCAAGTCGCGAGAAGGTGGAACGACAGCGAACCAGACATGCTGCAATGTTGGCTTGTAGCCAGTGAGTGTACAGGAGGAGCTGGCGTCATGGTTGAACAGTAGAACGGAATTATAGGGGTGTGAAGACACTAATATTGTCTTTTGATCGTGTTTGCATCATGACTGCTGTGGCAGCAAAAAAGCAGAATTGAAGCCATGTTGCCGAGGAACCAGCTCTTCGGAATATATTTTTGGTATGTCTTTTTCTGTCACTGGCTGGGAATATTTCCTTGGCTGTATTCGGCATAACTTGCTCGCTGCAGTTGTTGCAGTGGTATGAGCAGCCAGATTGATATGCAGCTCAAATTGGTAAGTGTTTCCGAAATTACAGGAGGATGCGGAAAAATTTTCTCGCGGTTTACTGTGTGTTTGCAGACGCTCAGTCAATGCTTTGCGCGTGCCGCGCATGACACAGCGAGTAAGACATAAACCGAATATTTATTCTCTGGTGAGACGGCTACTTTTTTGGAACTCAGAGGGTTCACTTCAGATTCCATATTTGCTATGAAGTGCACGAAATCTGTAGTTAGCCTGTCGCCGACGCCCTGACGTGCCTCAGAGCATTGAAACTCCTATGAAATTCTTTGTGGAACTGTGACACGTGTTTGTTACTGACGCTGACAGGAATTGTCGAATCAAAATGTCCTATTTTTGCAGGGAGTAAGTGTTGACCCATGCACACGTAACAAACATGACTTCGTATATTGGGGCAAAAGCGAGCCAGACTATTTGGCAGTGATTCCTCTATACCATGCTTCATTCAGGTGCTATGCGCACCGGGCATTCATGCAATGCTTCGCTGTTCATGGCAATATATGCGCTCTGCTACTTTCAGTTGCACAAGAGCTCGTCAGGAAGGCCTTTGGACCATATGTATCTGAGCCTTAAGAGTTTCTGCAGATATCGCCGCAGTTCCCAAAGTGCCAAAGTCAAGCATTCTGCGGTTGCTTGTTCAGAATAGTCAGGAACGGTGCGCTTTTCGCCATGCGGTGGCTCCTTGCAGTGCCACTCCACAGCCGGTCGGACAATGACGTACCATGTGTTACCTGTTCGCAGCGTGACACTATGTGACCAGGTAGTACCACAAAGAGCAAAATCCATTGTCGTGCTGCAGCCTGTAAGTATTTCACAGAAACTTCCTGCTGGCAAAGTGACGGCTCCACATAGCTATATCGACCTTTTCCATGCTAAGGCCTGCGGCATGGCTGGCGATGTGTCATTGGCTCCATTTGACACACATGCCATATTTTTCGACACTTGTTCCTGCTTTGCCTCCCGTCATAGCTCTCAAAATGAGATGCGGGGAAACCTTTTATATGCGTTCTTCAGGTTGGAAGCCGTTTGGGCAAAGGCCTCTGCGTGTGGAGACGTTTGTATGAGCCCCACAGCACGTTTGTCAGACTGGGCGTGAGTGTTTTGCGTTATGCGCAGCCAGTAAGAAAAATAATATAGCGTATCATATCTAGTGTGTGAGACCGATATTTGGAGAGCTTCCAGGGCTTCTTTGTGCTTTGATATTTGTTTCGCCCTTCGTGGAGTCCGCATTCAGCCTGCAGAGGAAAACGTGTCCTGTGTCGCAATCTTCGCCTTATAGTCGAGTACTTTAGCACAACGCTGATATGGTTGAGTCACTATTGCGAAACGCAATCGGCAATTGATGCTCTGACTTTGCAGGGAGTACGCAACGGCACGCAACACGCAACAGCTTGTGCAAACATTTCCAAAGCGTTTCATAAAATCTCTGCCGTGATAGTTGAGCATACCCACGTTAGTAAATCGAACTTTCATCGTGGTGTTAAGCTCAGGTGGTGTTTCATGAATTATCTGGCTACTGCTTAAGCAAATGCACACCTCCGCTGCGTCCCGCTAATTTACAACACAGCTGGATTTATCAATCATCTTATACTGGAACGCACGTAGCAGAGTTTCACCTTAGAGCTCCCACCTCCTCTAGAAATGTGGAAGATACTGTATATTCGACGCGCAGCCTGTACGTGCCGTGGAGGCCGTCGTTTCCTGCTAACACGGTAAACCACAATCATACAAAAACACACACATCGACGCTTTCCCAGTACAATGCCTGTAGCAGGCTTGTTGTTGCGAAAAACTACGCTCAAACAGATGTTGTCAACGATAGACTAACTCATAATACCGTGCGAAGCCTTCTGAAAATAGTGCGATGTCCTTTCAAGCCAACGTAGATGCATCGTGCTGCAGCGTTTCGCCTTCCGTTGCTGCTGTTTTGATAAGATGCTCCATTGTTCGCCCCATTCGCACTTTGGGTAGGACAGTGTTATTTTCAGAGCTATTGTATGCAACGTCACTTGCGCGAGGTGAGAAGCTTGTCTGTCGGACGTTTTGGAAACGTTTTGTGAGCACTGTGTCTCACAGCCAGTACGAAGCCAATGTTAGATTTATGGTTTAATGCGCATCCAGAAGTGTGTCGGGAAACTGCATTTGTGGTCCCCCTGTTGAGATCAATAGAAACGGTGTCAGAGCACTCGTCTTTTCGGACAGGCGCTTTGTAAAAGCGCGAAACCGTTGAACGGCTCATGCAGGACGCATTCTGCGTTTGGAGAGGCTGTTATTCTGCAGGGAGTAGGCTATGGTGCATGCAGAAGTTCCCAAAGTGACTCATCTAATATGTGCGCACTAGCATGCCTCAGGCATTGGCAATTATTCTCACTTAGTCGCACAGTTTCGCGAGAGATCCGCACAGTGAGCGGTGCCTGAGTGCGGTGCTGAACCTAGATTCAAGGTTTGTATAGATATTTTTCATGTGCAAATATGCGCTCGAGATGTTTCCTGTTTGCTTTAAATTTATTAATGTTTCTGAAGCGTGCAGCCTGTCAAGCTTTATGAACTAATAATAACCATTTTGTTTGTTGTAATTTGCATTACAGAGGACAAGGCCAATCGTTGTTCCTTTTCTGTCACCTGAAACGATATGTCATTTGTTTTGCGGCGGATATGTCCAGTGCGAAACTACCGCACTTCGGGCACTTAGGTGTCTTTTCTTACTTCGATGAACATTGCAAGTGGCAAGAAGGTGGAAGACGAGCAAGTGAAGTATACACCGTTATCGGGCTGCAGCCTGTATGTATAGGGGAGATGCATGCTTTTGCGTGATGGTCCCGTTTTGCAATGGAAAATGTGGTCAAAGGATGGCAAATGAATCGGCTATGTTCAGCTCAATGTCTGTGGCGTGCCTGCTGTAAAGACGAACTGTCAATTTCGAAGTCATGTTACTGCCAATTAGATGATACATAATGGTGTCTAGGGTTATCGCTGTTTAGACGTGAGTAGGGATATCTCATGTTTTGAAATGAGTGTGTTTTTCCTTGAGCACTGCTGCTTGCTTTGCTTTCCACAACAGTCACCGGAGTAATGACAAAAAAGTGCTTTTTCTAAGATAGCCAAAAATGCCTCTAGATGAGCAGTTTGGTTCTGATACTGCAACTAGTTGTGTTCGTTGATGTGTAGGCGCTTCGTCGAGGTGCGCAGTGTGTGTGTAGACCTGCTTCCGAATTTGGAAGAACCGCGTTGCTCGCAGCCAGTACGAAATCCAGTGTCATATGCGTGAGCTTTAGTGCGCAAAAAGCTTGCGCAGCACGTGTGGGTTTGCCCATTTATTCAAATGTGTACGAAATTCATAGTCAGCCTATAGAGAGCAACGTCCATTGTGTTACAGCAATGCATCTTTTGCAATGGCTCATGCCTTAACAGTGGCATGGCTCTGTCAGTCATACAGAAAACAGTAAGCGATTAGAAGGCCTTCATTTTTCAGGGAGTAGGCGTTGGCTCATTTATGCATAGCAGGCGTGGCTCGTATACTACCCGGCCGCAGGCACCGGCGATTAATATTGTCGATGCGAAAAATGCTATGAGCAACCACGAGTGCAACCTGAACCTTTGTTTGCTAATTACCACACGTTCATGCATTCTATTGGTGCTCTACTTTTATAAATATGCATTTGAATGGCTTCTCGCCAGCAGTACTTATTAACGTTTGCAGCCTGCGACAAGACATGCATTTGGATGTTGCTCAGCTGTCTCGGGCTTTGTGAGCGTCGCTGGATGCCCTGACAGCCGCTGAGCATTTTCTAGGATTCTTGAATTATGCTGTTGTGTTCGAGACTGACTAGTTCGGAGCAACGCCGCAGCACTTCGGGTTCAGACACATGTTGTGTCGCTTCTCCTCAGATTTGAACAGTCTAGCAGCTATAGCGGATGCGAATGCACCAAGCCGAATTGCCGACGTGAAGGAAGTATGTGTCAGTCACGTGCTCGCCTCACGTGTAAAAAGTGAAACGGGACCATACGGCTGCACGCACATCAAGGTATGGAAAGCCGAGATCTGCGGCGCGCCTTCCCTGTAGTGAAAATGCCTTCCCCGCATCAAAGTAGTATTCAAGTATAGAGCAGTTCGGAGTTGTCTGGAGACTTTGCCCGTTATAAATGTACTCTTCCTTGATCATTGCCATTAGAGATATTGTAGACAGAGGCAGAATTTTCCTTAAATATGATAAGCTTGCGTCTGACGGCGTCACGCGTCACTGACAAAGTTGTTCATTGCGAGTACACCTGCTAAAGGTTCGCAGTGAGTTTACTAGGCGCTTTTGATCTTTCTGGAAGATCGTGTGGAACGCAGCCAGTACGAAATGCAACACAAGATAGCAGCTTCAGTGTACGTGATGCAGTATCTTAGAATGAAATCCGTATTCAGCGTGTCCACGATAGTATGCGTCACAGCACTGGTCCTTCTCTAATGTGTCTGTCCGCAACTGTGAACGAATTCTGTCCCTCATGCACGGCGCATTTGGTCTTTAAATGGCCACCTATTTTGCAGGGAGTAAGCTATGGCCAATGCGAACGTCCCAAATGTGGCCGAAGTTACATCTAGCCACTCCTATGCTGTTTATATTGGCGGTTAATCCCACCGGTATTCACGGCATCGTAGGAGACCGCAGTTGCAACTTGCATCCTAGTTTGATGCTGGGACTCCCTGCACGTTATGTCAAGGTCTTCTGCTTGTCAAAGAGTGTTTCTCCAATGTTGATGCCTCACCTCGACCTAATATGCGGCGCTTGAAAGTTGTAGCCTGCCAGCGTGTGTGCACTTGAATGCAGCAATCTTGCGTTTCGTGTGGCCTTTTTCACGTAGTCCAATGTCACAGCATTTCGTCGTCTCTCCTTGAAACTTCCAGTGTTTCCGTTATGCAGACTGTAAAAGCCAAAATACTGAAACGCAAGTGGACAAAGTAGGCTGCATTGTCGATGTGCAGGCTGTAAGAGTGCAGAAGGCGCTAAAAACAAACAGTGCCACCGCACCATGCAGCTGCATGGGCATCGACATTGTCAAGAGGTGAATCTGCCGCAGGCGTGCTGTGGAGAGGAGCTGGAAGGCCTAGATGCTTGTAAATGATTGGATGCTTCAGAGTAGTGTCTGAGTTCATCGTTGTTCGGTGTTTACAGAAGGTGTTTCCTCGGCTGTGTTCAAGACAAACGCACTTTACAGCGAGGCAAGCTCTTCTCCATTTTTCGTTCTTGTTTCATGTGTTGAAGCAGCCACTGGTAGACGCGGACTTCTCGTTCTACCTCGTTACCACTTGTTATACTGTGTGCAAAGACACTTCCGCAAGGTGCGCACCGCGTTTGGCAAATGTTTACGGACAGGCGTGTCAGCACCTTGCGGAACCCAGCCAGTAAGACATACGTTTTTAGTTGTTTATTTTATTGTGTAGAGAGTAATTGTTTGGGCCTGACGGTGATTCTTTGCGATTGGCACGTGTTCCAATGTGCGTGCAATGGTAGTCACACTGTTGAGGGTGTCATATCTTGCTGTACGGCCTTCGATGCCTTGTAAACAATTCTGTGTCCAGTGTGTTTTAGTCGTGCATGCAAGGCTCAGTTGATGTTCGAAATACCTTGAATTTGCAGGGAGTAAGAGATGGCCGAAGCAAGCGTTCCAAACATTTCTCAGATTAAAATGTCTCAGTCTCAGTAACAGGTTACACACATTGTTTGGACGGAGGACATCGTGACGGCGAGCCTTTCACCGTAGACGTAGACTCACATGATTTATTGGTGTTTAGCCCTGCGTACCTAACTATTTCAAGCTCTTCTTGCTTGGTATCGGAGGTGTGTGAAGACTGCAGCGCCTTATAGTACATGAGGATGAATGCGGCGTTTCTGTCCCGCGAATATGAATGTTGCCCTACTGTGTCGTTGAGCGTCACGAGGCAGCTGCTCATCCGGTGTCCAATCGTCATTATTAGCCAAACGTTTCTGTATATTTTGTCGCTGGCTCGTGCGGTACGGCGCTACAGCATTTCGGGATTAGATCTTCTACGCAAACTACAGAAGCCGGCAGGGCCGAATGGAAGCAAAAGAAATGTGGTGCTTTGCTGTCCCTAAGGAAGTACGTTTCTATGAGTTGCTTTTATGGGGTGATGGCTCCCCGATTCCAACGTGATAGAGCACCATATACGTAAACACATGTCGACATTTTTCATGCCACTGTCTGTGCATTTCCTGCTGGAAACTCGAAACGGCAGGCTTGAAGTCATATTGTCAAAGGTTCAGTGATTCACATCGCGCTTAGGGATTTCTTTGTTTTGAGTTGGCTGGGGATGTTTCCTTGGCTTTGTCTCACAAAAATGCCCATTTCCTCGAAGGCTGCTACTGCTTTGGCTTTTCGTTGTAGCTCGTATAGCTAGATATGTTGTTCAGCTTGGACCGGGTAACATTACTGGCTGCTTTGCATACGGCAACAGTCATCTCAGGAGTGCAGTTCGTTCGTCTAACGTTTTGTTTGTTTTCTTTGTGAGCACTGCCTGGAATGCAGCCAGTACGCAATCCAACGCTCGATATGAGCTTCAGTGTACATGGAGTAGTGTCACGGGACGAAGACTACAGTGAATCCGCCCACCATAGCATGCCATGTGTCAGAGCACAGGACGCTCTGTAAAGTCTCTGCGTACACGTTTGACATAATTCTCATTCACGCGAGACAGAATCAATCGAATGGTTGCTGATTTTGCTTATTTCGCAGGGAGTATGCGGGCGATCGTGTATGCAAACAAAGCTGGCTCGCTGAATATCTGGGCATCAATATGCAGCAAGTGATGACGATTAACATTGCTGTTGTGTAAACCGTCATCGGTGATCCTGAATGCAACTTCCTCGTTGATTTGATCCTGGGCAGTAGCGAATTGTATAACTGTCTGCATATGCGGTTTGGTTGGTTTTTGACCACTTTAAGCTAGCCAGTGGTACTTCTAGCCTCCAAACGTCAAGACATCTAAATGTTTCGTTCGTGTATGAGGAGTTGTTCATGTCACCATACTGACGTTTAATCGTTCTTTGTTCACTAAAACGTGAGACCGTGTGATGTTTGCATTATGACTGGTATGTGTTGTTCAATGCCAGAGCCACTTGGGCTATGATATACGCTGCGTCGTATGTAGGCAACCTGCATGAACCACAAACGGTAGATGACAAGCAAGTGCAATATATTGTACTTTCGATGCGCAGTCTGTACGTGCCGTGGAGGCCGTCGTTTCCTGCTAACACGGTAAACCACAATCATACAAAAACACACACATCGACGCTTTCCCAG
>NW_013654681.1:0-15187 GCF_000499385.1 Eimeria necatrix
GGGCGGGCCAACCCCCAACCCCGCCCCCAAACCCTAAACCCTAAACCCTAAACCCTAAACCCTAAACCCTGCCTGCTGCAGCTGCGCGCGCTCCAACTCCTGCTGCAGCTCCGCCAGCAGCAAAGAATCTCCGGAAAAGAAAATGTAATCCAAACAGCCGCAAAAGTGCGGAGTGAAGTTCGTGAAGGCCGGCTCCAGGTGTACGTACACCCCGCCGCCCCGCAACAAACAACCGCCCTGCACACAAACCCTAAACCCTAAACCCTAAACCCTGAACCCTAAACCCTAAACCCTAAACCCTGAACCCTGAACCCTAAACCCTAGACGCTGAATTCTAAACCCTAGGCGCTGGCCTGGGGGAGGCGGGAGGGGCTGGGGGAAGGGGGGGAGGGGAGCCGGGAGCTGGGCTAAACCCTAAACCCTAAACCCTAAACCCTAAACCCTAGGAGCTCACCAGGGCGTACGCGGAGACGAGGTTGAGGGGGCGGCGGGGCCTAGGGTTTACGAAATTAGGGTTTAGCAAATTAGGGTTTACGAAGCTAGGGTTTACGAAGCTGGGGTTCGACGGCTGCTGCAGCTGCGCGAGCTGCTGCTGCAGCTGCTGCCGCTGCTGCAGCTGCGCAAGCTGCTGCTGCTGCTGCAGCAGCTGCAGCTGCGCAAGCTGCTGCTGCTGCTGCTGCTGCTGCAGCTGCAGCTGCGCAAGCTGCTGCTGCTGCTGCTGCTGCTGCTGCTGCTGCTGCAGCAAAGGGCCCCACAAACAGTCTCTTGTAATAATTTCGTAAACAGCAGAATCGGGTTTGCTGTTGAAGTCGCCGCAGAGCAGCAGCGCGGGCGAGACCGACAGCCGCGCCAAACACTCTTCCAAAACCCTGCACACAAATTAGGGTTTAGGGTTTAGGGTTTAGGGTTTACGGTTTAGGGTTTAGGGTTTGCCTGCTGCGCACAGCTGCCACGCCCTCACCCGCTCTCTCAACTCCAGCAACGAAGGGCCACGACACGGGCTCGCCTCTCCCGTAAACCCTAAACCCCAAACCCTAAACCCTAAACCCCAAACCGTAAACCCTAAACCCCAAACCCTAAACCCTAATTTTTGTCTTACGCGAGCAGCGTTTGCGTTTGCCAAAGTTTGACGTCGTTGGACTCGGGGCTGGCGGTGATATGGACATTCGTAACGAGCAGCAGCCGCTGCTGCTGCTGCTGCTGCTGCTGCTGCTGCTGTTGCTGCTGCTGCTGCTGCTGCTGCTGCTGGCCCTGCTTGAGTTCGAGCAGCAGCAGGAGCGCGACGTTGTCCTTCATGAACCTCCTGGAGTCTCCCTGGAGGAGTTTCCTGTCTGCTGCAGCAGCAGCGTGCTGCTGCTGCTGCTGCTGCTGCTGCTGCTGCTGCTGCTGCTGCTGCTGCAGGCGCGCAAAGGCAGCAAACTCCACTGCAGCAGAGTCCCGCAGCAAGAACTTGTCTTGCAAATAAAATGCTGCCACTCCGTCGTTGGTGTACCTCCCGCTGCTGCTGCTGCTGCTGGCAGCAAACACTGCAGCAGCACGGCGTTTGTAAACCCCCAAGTAGCCCAGCGGAGTCAAAGCCGGCAGCAGAAACTCCCCAAACGCCTCCGGCTCCACCTCCTGCAAACCCTAAACCCTAAACCCTAAACCCTAAACCCTAGGCCCGCTGCGGGGGGAGCGGAGCGCCCGAAGTGGAAAGCTCCAAACCCTAAACCCTAAACCCTAAACCCTAAACCCTAAACCCTCGGGGCGCAGCAGCTCGCACCGGAGAGCTCCAACCCCCAAACCCTAAACCCTAAACCCTAAACCCTAAACCCTAGGGGTTCAGCAGCGCGCCGCGGAGGCAAAACGCCGAGCGCCGCGAACCCGAAGAGCTGCAAACCCCAAACCCTCACGGCCCCAAACCCCAAACCCTAAACCCCAAACCCCAAACCCTAAACCCTAAACCCTAAACCCTAAACCCTAAACCCTAAACCCTCCCTACCTGGAGGCAAAGGATGTCGGGGCGCATTCTTTGGATTTCTTCTGCAATTTTCTTTTTTCTGTAAACCCAAGAAAGAGCAAAAGAGTCGCAGTGGGGAAAAGAAGCAGCAGAGCCGTAAAGTTCCGCGAGGATGTTCCAGCTCATCACGCTGAAGCTGCTGCTGCTGCTGCTGCTGCTGCTGCTGCTGCTGCTGCTGCTGCTGCAGCTGCTGCTGCTGGGGGCGGCGGCGCTGCTGCTCGCGGCGGAGGTGCTCGCAGCGGTGCTCGTGCTGCTGCTGCTCTCGAAGCTGCTGCTGCTCTGCGAGTCCCCATACGCCCCCGCTGCTGCTGCTGCTGCTGCTGCTGCTGCTGCTGCTGCTGCTGCTGCTGCTTTCTGCAGCGGCGCTCCCGCTGCTGCGCCCTGCGCCCCAGGCAAGTCGTAGCCAAGAGCAGCAGCAGCAGCAGCAGGAGCAGCAGCAGCAGCAGCAGCAGCTAAACCCTTCGTGCTGCAGCCGCCCCCCGTCGACACATCCAAACCCTCCAAACCCTCAAACCCTAAACCCTCAAACCCGCAGAAACCCTTAACCCCGGGGGCCCCCAGGGGCCCCACACCCTGGGGGGGCCCCCCTAGCCCTGGGGGGGGGCCCCCAGGGGCCCCCTGCAGTTGGGTTTGGGTACTGGGGGGCCCCTGGGGCCCCTTGCCTGTCAGGAGGGCTTTGCTGCTAAGAGCCATGTGAAGCGGCGGCTGCTCTGCTGCTGCTGCTGCTGCTGCTGCTGCTGCTGCTGCTGCAGGTGGGGAAACGTGGGTAAAACCCTTTCTTAGTATTGAGTCAAGAATCTCTCCTAGGGTTTGGGGGGGCCCCCAGGGGGCCCCCTCGGAAGCAGCAGCAGCACAAAAGAGATCGCCGCGTTTTTGCAGCTGCTGCTGCTGCTGCTGCTGCTGCTGCTGCAGCTGTGGGTGGTACTGCTGCTGCTGGAACTGCTGCTGCTGCTGCAGGAGCAAGTGCTGCCGAAGCTGCTGCTGCAGGCTCAGGTGCGGCTGGTGCAGTTGCTGGGGCTGCAGCAGCAGCTGCTGCTGCTGCAGCTGCTGCTGCTGCAGCTGCTGCTGCTGCAGCAGCAGCAGCTGCTGCTGCAGCTGCAGCTGCTGCTGCTGCGGCACCCGCAGCAAACGCCTCGGCGCGGGGGGCCCCACAGAAGGAATACAAAAAGCTGTTTTGACTTTATGGACTTCAATGCCTGCTGCTTCAATCCACTGCCACAGCAGCTCCTGCTGCTGCTGCTGCTGCTGCTCCTGCTGCTGCTGCTGCTGCTGCTGCTGCAGCAGCAGCAGCAGCTCCTTCGGCACCACTGCTGCTTCAAACATGAACTGCCGCCCCAAGTCACTCAAATAGGGCCTCAAGTTCTTTTCATAACTCACAACAGACCAGGGGGGCCCCCCGGGGGGCCCCTCAGAACCCTCGGGGGGCCCCCCTGGGGGCCCCCCTGGGGGCCCCCCTGGGGGCCCCTCCGGGGGCCCCTCCGGGGGCCCCCGAGGAGGGGGCCCCCCCGGGGGCCCCCCTGGGGGGCCCCAAGGGTCTGTTGGCGGCAGCAGCGCGAGGTGGGGCTCTGCTGCTGCGCTGCTGCTGCTGCTGCTGCTGCTGCTGCTGCTGCTGCTGCTGTTCTGGGGCAGGCCGTAGACGAAAGGGTTTGGGTGTCTGTGGGGTTTGCTGCCCGGCTGCTGCTGCTGCTGCTGCTTCAGCTGCTGCTGCCCCCTCCTGAAGCACTGGTAGCAGCAGAAGCAGCGCCAGGTGTACGTACACTGCATTGCTGCAGCAGCAAAAGGGTGGAAGCAGCAAACAGCAGCAGCAGGACTTCTGCTCCACCGATAGGCAACAACGCAGTCCCCCTCCTCCCCTGCTGCTGCTGCTGCTGCTGCTGCTGCTGCTGCTGCTGCTGCTGGCTGCTGCTGCTGCTGCTCCTGGCCGCTGTCGCTGCTGTCGCTGCCGCAGCCCCCGCTGCTGCTGCTGCTGCTGCTGCTGCTGCTGCTGCTGCTGCTGCTGCTGCTGCTGCTGCTGCTGCTGAGGGCCTCGCTGCTTATCACTTTCCCCTGCCGGTCCCGCAGCAGCAGCAAAGGCCTCATCTCAAACCCTTCCACAGGCACCATGGGGCCCTGTGGGGCCCCACACCAGGAAAGGTGGCAGCGAACAATCGACACTGCTGCTGCTGCTGCTGCTGCTGCTGCTGCAGGAGCTGCTGCTGCTGCAGGAGCTGCTGCTGCTGCAGGAGCTGCTGCTGCTGCAGGAGCTGCTGCTGCTGCTGCTGCTGCAAGCGGCTTCTCAACGATAGAGGCAGGGGCTTCGGCTGCGCCGGCTTGCGGCGGTGCTGCTGCTGCTGCTGCTGCTGCTGCTGCTGCTGCTGCTGCTGCTGCTGCTGCTGCTGGTCTCCCTTGGCACTCTTCGGTGGAAGAGTGCCCGTCGGCAGCAGCAGCAGCTGCTGATGCTGCTGTTGCTTCTGGTCCCACTGAAGAAGCGCCATCTGCTGCTGCTGCTGCTGCTGCTGCTGCTGCTGCTGCTGCTGCTGCTGCTGCTGCTGCTGGAGCTTCTTTCGGCCTAGACACAAGTTCCCTGCTGCTGCTGTCGCTGCTGCTGTTGCTTCTTGCGTCGCTGCTGCTGCTGCTGCTGCTGCACCCCTCAGCCGGCATCCTGCGTGCCTGAGGAGGCAGCACCGCTCTTGCTGCTGCTGCTGCTGCTGCTGCTGCTGCTGCTGTTGCTGCTGCTGCTGCTGCTGCTGCAGGGTGGGACAGCCTGGGGGCCCCTGGGGGGCTACTGAAGGCGCTTGCAACGCCCGTGCTGCTGCTGGCGGTAGTGTTGCTGCAGCTGCTGCTGCTCCTTCTGCTGCTGCTGCTGCTGCTGCTGCTGTGAGATCTGGAGAGAGCAGTTTCTGCTGCTGCTGCTTTTGCTGCTGCTGCTGCTGCTGGCCGCTGTGGCTGCTTCGCAGCAGCTTCTCTGCGGCTAGGAAGATTCATTGCAGGCAAAAGCAGCAAAGGGAAAAGCTAGCAGCAGCAGCAGCAGCAGCAGCAGCAGCAGCTGCTGCTGCAGGGTCTAGGGCGGCTGTTGTTGCTGCTGCTAGTTGCTGCTGCTGCTGCTGCTGCTGCTGCACTTGCAGCTGCTGCCGCATAACCGCGCGTGGTCTCTCCCAGCTCTGCGACGAAAGCCGTAAACCCTAAACCCTAAACCCTAAACCCTAAATGAGGGAATACTTCCCCACACTCTGGGGCCTCTGGAGAAGCAGCAAGAATTATTATTTTGTTTTTATTTTTTATTTTATTTTATTTTTAAATCAAAACCAAAAACAGCTCCCCTGAATATCCCGCGATCTCGCCAGCATGCAGCCCCAAACCTAAACCCTAAACCCTAAACCCTAAACCCTAAACCCTAAACCCTAAACCCTGCCCCCAAACGCAGACGGTGAACTCCCAGTTATAGAGAATCTTTTCATTTAAGTGGCCGTTACCTAGGGTTTAGGGTTTAGGGTTTAGGGTTTAGGGTAGGGTCTAGGGTTTAGGGTTTAGGGGTTAGGGTCTAGGGTTTAGGGTTTAGGCGGCTCTCGCTGCGTCTCCTGCTTTGAGCTTTTATCTTTTAGTTCTTTTTTCTTTTTAATTTATTTAATTTATTTTTTAATTCAAATATCATAATCATAAAATAAAATTCCCTTTTTATCGCAGCTAAACCCTAAACCCTAAACCCTAAACCCTAAGCCCTAGAGCCTACGTCCTCATCCCAGCGACCCCGAATCCGTAAAGCCTGAACTCAGGCTGCTGCGCCCTAAACCCTAAACCCTAAACCCTAAACCCTAAACCCTAAACCCTGAGGGCTTCCAGAAGCGTGGCTGGGGACTTTAGATTTGGCGAAGTTTGCAGATTTCTCCAAATGATTTAAAAGAATTATAATTTAAATTAAAACTTTCAAATAATTAAAATGATTTTAATTTAAATTAAAAGTTTTAAATAATTAAAAATGATTTTAATTTAAATTAAAAACTTTTCTTTTGCTGCAGCGCTGCTGCACTCCGCGTACACCTGCGGGGTGTACGTACACCTGAATCTGTGGCTAACCCTAAACCCTAAACCCTAAACCCTAAACCCTTTTTGCACTTTTGCAAATTTAAATAATTCCTTCTAAACCCTTTTATAGTGTTTAAAACCCTTTTTTAATTTTTTTTAAACCCTCCTGAACTCCTCCTTAATCTCGCCGAAAAACGCGGCTTAGCTGGACCCTAAACCCTAAACCCTAAACCCTAAACCCTAAACCCTCAATCCTCGTTCCTGCACCTGCTAAAGACGAAAACCGAGACCCTAAACCCTAAACCCTAAACCCTAAACCCTGGAGGCTCAGCCCGAACAGATAATGGCCTCTGGATGCATGCAAAGGCGAGTCAGATCCCGTTCAAACCCTAAACCCTAAACCCTAAACCCTAGGCCACCCGCGGCAACTCGCGCAGCGGCCTTTGCAGCGCAGAGGCCTAGGGTTTAGGCTTTGGCTGCAGCAAAACCCCAGCCCACTACTGCGCTTCCTGCTGCTGCTGCTGCTGCTGCTGCTGCAGCAGATCTTCATCCAGGCGTCTCCTCCTAGCAGCAGCAGCAGCAGGACTTGCTGCCGCTGCTGCTGCTGCATCCCCCGCGTCTGCTGCAGCAGCAGCAGCAGCAGCATCAAGGGAAACTTCTTCTGAGTTCCGCTTTCTGCTAGTAGTTGCTGCTGCGTCATCGCCTTCCTGCTGCTGCTGCTGCTGCTGCTGCTGCTGCTGCTGCTGCTGCTGCTTTCCTTGAAAAGAGGAAGCAACTGACCCATCTGCTGCTGAGTCTGGCTCAGTTTCCGTTTCCGTTTCCTGGGCCACTTCTGAGGAGCAGCGGCGCTGCTGCTGCTGCTGCTGCTGCTGCTGCTGCTGCTGCAGCTGCAGCAGCTCGCCGAGCCAGTCGGTGCAGCAGACGCAGCAGCAGGGCTCTTCTTCGCTGTCGCTGCTGCCTTCATTTGATTTATTTATTTTATTTATTTTATTTAAATTTGTTTTATTTATTTTATTTATTTTATTTATTTTATTTATTTTATTTGTTTTATTTGTTTTATTTATTTCTTTTCGCTGCAGCGAAAAGAAACCCCCGCGAGCCCCCGCCAGCCGGCGCGCCGCCTCCGTCAGCTCCGCAGACACCTGCAACCCAAACCCTAAACCCTAAACCCTAAACCCTAAACCCTAAACCCTAAACCCTAAACCCTAAGCCCTGAACGCTGCGTGCTAACCCGGAGCTTTATGTATGCTCGGTTGTGCGGGGGCAGCGGTGGAGGTTTAAAGCTAGATTGGGCTTGCGAGAAGGCTGCGCCTCGAAACGCTGGTCACAAACCCTAAATTAGGGTTTAGGGTTTAGGGTTTAGGGCTTACGGCGTTTGCCGCGGCAATGCGTTCTGCAATAACGGGATCGTCTGGCAAG
The DNA here is from genome assembly GCF_000499385.1 of Eimeria necatrix. Taxonomy (NCBI): domain Eukaryota; phylum Apicomplexa; class Conoidasida; order Eucoccidiorida; family Eimeriidae; genus Eimeria; species Eimeria necatrix. The sequence continues at coordinate 7,421 of NW_013654681.1, forward strand.
GGAGGAGACGAGGGCTCCTCGTAGCAGCAGTCCCGGACACGCAGCAGCTGCAGCACAAACCCTAAACCTTAAACCCTAAACCCTAAACCCTAAACCCTAAACCCTAAACCCTAAACCCTAAACCCTAAGTTCTCGTAGAAGCAACAGACCCACGCCGAACTCCCGAAAGATACAGACGCGCAAGCATACCAACGGGAAAAAATGAACACGGGCAACAACCAAACCCTAAACCCTAAACCCTAAACCCTAAACCCTAAACCCTAAACCCTAAACCCTAATCAGTATTGAATTGCTTTTTACTTTTCTAAAGGCGAAGAACAGCTTTTCCACCTCGCGGTGAGGAGGGTTTGAAACGACCTCGCACAGACGCTGCAGGGTCAAGGGCGGCCTGCGCAAAACCCTAAACCCTAAACCCTAAACCCTAAACCCTAAACCCTAAACCCTAGATCCAAGACGGTGACGCTGCTGCTGGACCTTTAGGGTTTCAGGCGAGGGTTTTAGTTAAGGGCGCTGGTGCCATTAGGGTTTAGGGTTTAGGGGTTGCTGAGGGGCCTAGGGTTTGCAGAACAGCAGGGTTTAGGGTTTAGGGTTTAGGGTTTACTGGCTGAAGGAAAGCACCAACGCAAGAAGATAATCCCTTGAGCTTTCCCACGAGAAGAGCCGCAGCTGCCGCTGCTGCTTCTTCCCCAATACTGTGAACAACTGCAGCAGCAGCAGCAGCAGCAGCAGCAGCAGCAGCAAATCCGCTAGAAGCAGCAGCAGCAGCAGCAGCAGCAAATCTGCTAGAAGCAGCAGCAGCAGCAGCCCCCCAGCAGCAGCAGCCGCAGGAAGAGCAGCGTTTGCTGCTGCTGCGCCTGCGGGCGCGCCCCCCCCCGCCGCCCAACCCCGACCCCCCCCAAACCCCAAACCCTAAACCCTAAACCCTAAACCCTAAACCCTAAACCCTCACGTCGTGGACTTGCGCAGCAATCACAACTTTCACGAGGGGCCAGGGATACAGCAGCACATTTGCTGTTTTGATGTCTTTGGTGATGTCTGCAACATCTTGAGGGTTTGGCAGCAGCAGCGAGGGTTTGGGGGGGTCGCAGCTGCTGCTGCAGCAGCAGCAGCTGCTGCTGCTGCTGCTGCTGCTGCTGCTGCGGCCCTCTGCTGCGCCAGCTTCCAGCTCCGCGCCTGCTGCTGCTGCTGCTGCTGCTGCGGACGCAGAGTAACCCATGCAGCCGCAGCCGCAGCGGCTGCTGCGGCCTCCTGCTGCTGCTGCTGCTGCTGCTGCTGCTTCCCCGCCATCTGCTGCTGCTGCTGCTGCTGCGTCTGTGGGCCCCGGGGGCTCCTTGACTTTGCACAGCAAAACAAATGCTGCGCACAAAAAGAGAAATAAATAAAAGAATTAAAAGATTAAATAAATAAATAAATAAATTAATTAATTAATTAATTTATTAACTAATTAAAATAAATAAATTAATTAATTAAAAATAAATGTTGAAGTGTTAAATAGGGGCGCACATATCAGCCGCTCGAGGCCCAGCCTATACACGACGGCATTTGGATCTGCTGCTGCTGCTGCTGCTGCTGCTGCTGGGGTTTCTGCTGCTGCTGCTGCTGCTGCTGTTGACGCTGCTGCTGCTGCTGCTGCTGGTGCTGCTGCTGCTGCTGTTAACGTCCCGCATGAGGGCTCTTGCTTGGCAGTGGTGCTGCTGCAGCTCTTGGCGTTGTTGTTGTTTGTGGTGCTGCTGCTGCTGCTGCTGCTGCTGCTCTTGCTGCTGCAGCAGCTGCTGCTGTTGGTGCTGCTGTCGCTGGTGCTTGCATCGCTGGTGCAGGGTGTCTGCTGCTGCTGCTGCTGCTGCTGCTGCTGCTTTGGGGGGGCGGGTGCGCCCGAAGGCGAGTTTCCCGGGCTGTCGCCGCTCATTTTGGGCGCGAGGGTTTAGGGTTTAGGGTTTAGGGTTTAGGGTGTAGGGCCTAGGGTTTGAGCCCCCATGGGGCTTGCCCGGTGCTCCCTGCGGAGCGGCGGCGCACCATAGAAGACCGCGGTGCAGCGGCTGCAGCAGCAAAGAGAAAACAAATAAAAACAAATAAAATAAATAAATAAACAAATAAATAAATAAAAAAGGAAAAATAAGAAAGAAAGCCGAGAAAAGAGCAGCAGGTGCAGCGCAGCAACCCCGCCTGCATGCGCAGCAGCTCTTCGGCTGCGGCGGCTCCAGCCCCGAGCCGCAGCAAACAGCAAATGGAAAAGAAGGGGAAATTGAATTTATTAAAAGTATTATTATTATTAGGAGTTCTCAGCAGGGCGAACTGCAGCGGCGGCGGAGGCAGCAGCAACATGCAGCAGCAGCGGGGGGCCGCCAGGCTCTTGTCGCGGCTCGCCGGCGCGCCTCGCGGCGCTTTCCAAGTTCCCCGCAGCTCCGCTAGCGGACTTTCAGTTCTTTCTTTTGCAGAAAAAGAAAGAACTGAAAGTCCGTTGTGGCTGCGCGGCGGCTGCGCGGGCGCGCGGGGTGTACGTACACCCCGCGCCGCGGGCTGCGCGCGCGCCGCCGCCGCGGCTTTCCGCCGCTTTTCCTCCGAATCCGGCCCGATCTCCCCGCCCGCTGCTTCTCTTTCATTGAATTCCGATTATTCGTCCGCGGAATCCTCGAAAAAGCCCGCGGAATGGGGGCGAACCGGCGCGGCGGCGGCGGGCGCGGGCGCGGCGGCGGCGGCGGCGGCGGCGGCCGGAAAGCAGGACTTAGTGCGGACTTCGCGGGTTTTTAAAAAGCGACTGCCGCCCAACTTCGTCTCCGAAACTTTTATTCCGCATTTGGAAGACCAGATCGTCCACATGGCGCCTTCTTTCTCCGTCGTTCAACTCGGCGAGGTGGGCGCGGCCTACGGCCGGCTGCCGCCGGCGCTGCGCGAAAAAGAAGTCGAAAGGGAGCTTTTGAAGCACTTGCGGTTGAACTTGCGGAGTGTACATACACCTGAGGAGGTCTTGGCGGCGGCGTCGCTCATGGAGCTCTTCTTCGCCGGCGACGCTGCTGCTGCTGCGGACGCGCAGCAGCAGCAGCAGCAGCAGCAGCAGCGGCGCGGCTGGCTGCCCGCGCTGCGGCGGCGCAGCAGCGGCGTCGAGCCGGACTTGTTTCTGCTGCTGCAGCAGCAGCTGCAGCAGCAAAAGGGGCTGCTGCTGCGGCTGTCTGTGCTGAACTTGTTTTCCCTCATCCGCTGCTACTCCAAAGCCCTTGCTGCTCCTGCTGCTTTCTCGCTGCAGCAGCAGCAGCAGCTGCAGCAGTTCCTCCAAACCCTCCGCCAAAGGGCCGACTTGCTGCTGCACTGCCACCACCCCCACGAGCTCGTGGCCATTGTTGCTTCCATCGCCACCTACGGCGCTGCTGCTCTCCCGCAGCAGCAGCAGCAGCAGCAGCAGCCGCAGCAGCAGCAGCAGCAGCAGCAGCAGCAGCAGCAGGGGGGCAGCAGCAGCATGGCGGCGCTGGTGTCTCGGAACCCGCACATGGCGGTGCTGCCTTTGGTGCTGCAGCAGGTGGACATACACCTGAAGTTGAACAACTTTTCTTTTTTCCAAATCTTCCAGCTGCTGCATTTGCTGCAGAAGTGCAGCATAAAGCACGAGTTGCTGCTGCAGGAGTGCATTTGCTTCTTGCGCAGCGGCAGCTACTCGCCGAAGCAGCAGCAGCAGCAGCAGCAGCTGCGCCGCCACCTGCAGCAGCAGCAGCAGCTCCTCCAGCAGCAGCAGCAGCAGCTCCTCCAGCAGCAGCACGGCCACGAACGCGCGCAGCAGCAGCAACAAGAACAGCACCACCAGCTGCAGCAGGACGAGCAGCAGCAAGACCACCAGCAGCAGCAGCAGCAGCAGCAGCAGCAGCAGCAGCAGCAGCAGCAGCAGCAGCAGCAGCAGGAGGATTCCTTAAAGGTCGACACTGCCAAATTGGCCCAAATGAGTCCTGCAGAAGTTTCGGAGTTCTTCAAGGCGCTGGGCCAGCGCATCCGCAGCAAAGGGCTGCTGCAGCAGCAGCCGCAGCAGCAGCAGCAGCAGCAGCAGCAGCCGCAGCAGCAGCAGCAGCAGCAGCAGCAGCAGCAGCAGCAGCAGCGCAGCGTTGCTGAGGGCCTCCCGCCCTCGCTGCTGGTCAAAATCGCCTGGTGTTTAAATCAGCTGGGGGAGTTCGAGAGAGTGGAGCATATTTTAGAAAAGCCAGTAAATAAATAAATAAATAAATAAATAAATAAATAAATAAATAAATAAATAATAAATAAATAAATAAATAAATAATTTAATTAATTTGATTTGTTTATTTGCTGCTGCAGATTTTGAGGGCTGCGGCGAAATTCGGGGCCGTAGACTTCGCCCGACTCGTGCAAACCCTTCCTCCAGTAGGGTTTAGGGTTTAGAGTTTAGGGTTTAGGGTTTAGGGTTTAGGGTTTAGGGTTTGCAGCTGTTTGGAAATTAAAGTTAGTTGGCTCATCAGTCGCGCCCGCTTTTGCTGCTGCTGCGTCTAATCTTGCTTCTCACTCCTCGGTGCTGCATCCACTGCTGCTGCTGCCGCTGCCGCTGCTGCTGCTGCTGCTGCTGCTGCTGCTGCTGCTGCTGCTGCTGCTGCTGCTCAGGGGGCCCCCGTACTGGACCTGATCTGCAGCAGACTGGCAGCAACAATTCCGCAAATGCGTCTTTTCGATTTTTTGTTTTTTGTGGTTGGGGCGGCGAAGTTGGGGTGTCTGTACACCCCGGAGCTGCGGAAGACAGCAGCAGCAGCAGCAGCAGCAGCAGCAGCAACAGGTAAGGAAGCGCGCAAGGCCGCAGCATTGCTGCTGCTGCACCAGCAGCAGTGTTGCTGCTGCAGCAGCAGCAAAAGTGTTAACGAAATGAAACTAATGCATGCATGCGGAGCAGCAAATGGGAAAGGGTTTGCTGCTGCGCGCTGCGGTGTACGTACAGCTGGGAACGCGCTGCTGCTGCGGCCAGCAGCAGCAGCAGCAGCAGCAGCAGCAGCAGACACGAGAACTCTTGTGGAGAATTACTTTTTGGAAAAGAAAGAAGAAATAACTCTTTCTCAAGTGGGGCATTTGGAAAAGGTTTTCAAACAAATTGCGCCTTCGCAGCAGCACGCGCAGGACTTGCTGCTGCTGCTGCCTCCAGACCTGCTGCAGCAGCTGCAGCAGCAGCAGCAGCAGCACCAAAGGCACCGCCGCCACCGCCAGCAGCAGCAAACAGACACTCCTGCTGCGCCCCCAGGCGAAGCTGCGTGAGTCCAGGCAGCTCAAACCAGCAGCAGCAGCAGCAGCAGCAGCAGCAGCAGCAGCAGCAGCAGCAGCAGCAGCAGCAGCGGCAGAAGTCCCGCGAAACTTCAGATCATTCGAACTATATATTTACTTTTGCTGCTGCAAGTCTCAGCTTTAAGTGTTTACTTTTCGAAGCCGCTGCTGCTGCAGTCCTTGCTGCTGCTTGATAAAAAGAACCACGCTAGACTAGCAGCAGCAAATAGCTGCTGCTGCTGCTGCTGCTGCTGCTGCAGCTGCTGCACACGCAGCAAAGGCAACACTACAGCAGCAGCAGCAGTTTAGCAGTTGCTGCTGCTGCAGACGTGGCAAAATCGACACTAGGCTACCAGCAGCAGCAGTCCAGCGGTTGCTGCTGCTGCTGCTGCTGCTGCTGCTGCTGCTGCAGACGCGGCAAGATCAGCACTACATATACTACCAGCAACAGCAGCAGCAGACCAGTGGTTGCTGCTGCTGCTGCAGACGCGGCAAAACCAGCACTACCCTACCAGTAACAACAGCAGCAGTCCAGCTGCTGCTGCTGTTGCTGCTGCTGCTGCTGCTGCTGCTGTTGCTGCTGCTGCAGTCGCGGGAAGCAAATAGCAAATGAGAAGAGGGTTGGAGCAGCAAAAGTAAAGTTGGAAAAGGCGAAGAAGTTCGCCGATTGCAATTGTTTGAAATTAAATTAAATTCAAACTTAAATCAATTGCAAGTAATTAATTACCTTTACACATGCACTTAGCTCGACTTGCTTGGCTCTTGCTGCGCTGCTGCTGCTGCTGCTGCTGCTGCTGCTGCTGCTGCTGCTGCTGCGGGCGCAAAGGAAAACCTTTGTTTGCTGCTGGGCCCCACAAGCTGCTGCTGAAACGTTTGGTGGAAAGTGAAAATGAAAACAAAGAAATGCAAATAATGAAAAATGAAATGAAAAGAAATTGCAAAAGAAGCGACACCTGCATGCATGCATGCATGCATGCATGCATGCATGCATGCATGCATGCATGCACCCGGCTGCAGCAGCAGCGCAGCAGCAGCAGCGCAGCAGCAGCAGCACGCCGCGAATCCCGTGGCTGCCGCAGCTCCGCGGCGCTCTGCAGCCTCCGCCTTCTCCGCCTCCCCTGCCGCTGCCGCTGCTGCTGCTGCTGCTGCTGCTGCTGCTGCAGCGGTAAAGGGCTGTGGGGCGAGTCTGGGGTGTACGTACACCGCGTCAGCGCAGCGCAGCGACGCAAATGGCAGCGCCTTTGCCTGAGCCGTCATCTGCTGCTCTCAAAAGAACTTTTTCGGAGTTTTGGCCAATCAAATCTTTCAAGAAACTTCGAATGCGAAGTCCATACCACTCGTTGCGAACATACAAAGACCCGTCCACGGCCACAGTCACTCCGCCGTCTGTCTCCAGGCTCTGCAGCAGCAGCAGCAGCAGCAGCAGCAGCGGGTAAGCAGGGACAGCAGCAGCAGCAGCAGCGGGTAAGCAGGGACAGCAGCAGCAGCAGCAGCAGCAGCAGCGGGTAAGCAGGGACAGCAGCAGCAGCAGCAACGACCAGCACCCAGCAGCAGCAGCAGCAACGCCGAGGACACCGCAGCAGCAGCAACACCCCAACTCCCCAGCAGCAGCAGCAGCGCCCCAACTCCCCAGCAGCAGCAGCAGCGCCCGAACTCCCCAGCAGCAGCAGCAGCACCCCAACTTCCCAGCAGCAGCAGCAGCAGCAGCAGCAGCAGCAGGAGAGGCTGACCCTGGTGCGCTGGACGAGTACTGCGATGGCTACTGCTGCGAGCGCGGCGGATCTGTCGAAGACGGCGAAGCCGATGCGGCGCATCACTGCGAGCGCCGCTGCGTCTAAGTCCCAACTCCAGCACTCTTTGAGGAGCATTTTGCAATTGCTGGCCAGTGCGGGGTCGTTTTCCTGGCCCGGAATGAGGCTCGCGGCCAGCACCGCGGCTTGCTTCGCGTCGAACGAGAACTCCTCACTGACACCGCAAAAAACAAGAAAACGGAGAGTTCTAGTGCGATTTGATGCGCTATTTCCGACTTTAGTGCTTTATTTCCGATTTTAATTACTTATTTCCGCTTTTTTCCGAGAAAAAACGCAAAAATCTGCAGCTTTCCGGAAATTCAAGTTCGCGGCGCGCGGCGCAGCTGCCGATACACCCCAGCGCGCCGCGGGGAAGAGCCCCCGATCTGCCCATTTAATTCCGTTCATTTCTTTTAGTTTAATTTAATTTGCATTTTAATTCGCAATTCAATTCTTTTAAACCGATTTTCAACGCAGAACTCACCGAGCCTTCGCCGGAGCCGCAGCCCCGAAGATCTCCAGGGTCAGCAGCCGCACGAGCTCGCCCAGGTAAAACCCGGAAATCATCTTCTCAAAGAGCTGGTGCTTCTTATTCGGCGACTTGTCGTCAATCTGAAATTAAATTAAATTAAATTAAATCCAATTAAAACAAATCAATTCAAATAAATTCAAAACAAACCAGACACAGCCCCCACCCACAGCCGACACGCCCCCCACACCCCCCAGCACCACCCCCACC
>NW_013654682.1:0-15954 GCF_000499385.1 Eimeria necatrix
GTCCACATCGAGCACGACGGAAACACTCGCTTTCCAAATGTAAAGAAACTGAGTATGCGATACACGGCCAATGTAAACAAATAAAACTGGGGAAAATTTGTCGTAGGCGTCCGATGCAAGCATGCATTGGGAAGCACTGCAGCGAACCTTCGGAACACACTCAGGGTCTTAACTGATTGAGCTCCTTGGCGTTATATTCTGACTGACCCAAAGAAAGGCAGACACTCACACAGACAGAAGTAATGCTGCGATGGCATTGCTGGAGTCACTGTGTTTCTCGTAAAATGCTCATGCGTGGTGCCTTAGACGGGGTTGGAGTCTGAATTTTGGTGCACATTTCCACTTCCTTACAAACCTTGCGTCACGCATGACAAAACGTTATGACGTTGGCTGTCTTGGGAGAGTCCAGTGACGCATGTTCTGTTACTACAGGATCTTCCTAAAACAGTGTTCTGGACGGCAGCAAGATACACTTTATCTTCTGTTTCTTGAAAACACTCAAAGGCTGCGGCGTCTTTAGGAAATTGTTCATAGATATCAAGGGCTTTTATTTCTCCGGCGTCTGCCTCATACAGCGGAGCCGACTGCATTGATGCAAGCGCGACTAGGCAACAATGCACGCACCAATTGGCAGCTGCCGTGGAGCTTCGAACACCATTTTAAAAGCTTCGTAGAGCATCTGCATAGAAAGCATTGCGCCAATGCCAGTTAGCACGCACTTCTCCAAAGGTGCTCGACGGATAAAGTCAGGAATTAGAATTCTTCAAATGTTATGTTAGTAGCCTGCAAGTAACAAGGAATTCTTCCACCCTGCGATTATGCACTTTCTGCAGCACCTTACAAAGCTGTCACGCACAGAGGAAAAGTCTTTACCCCTAGAACATTTGTTGGTACACGCAACGTTACGATTTACGTTTTCCAGCAGAACCTGCGGGAGTGATAAAAAAGAAACTAGGCAACAGCAGAAATGCAAGGTATGGGAGGGAAATCCTGACTCGGGTGGCTCATCAGCCGAGTCAGGATTTCCCTCCCATACCTTGCGTGAAAGCTACAGTTCGACTGCTACTCACTAGAGTCAGTAAATGACAGCTGCGTTGGCGCTTCGATGCTGCACTTCGTAGCTGATAAGGGCACATGCTCATAATGAATTGCGCCCGTAAGATCCTACGTACACTTCATTAAGCGTAATGGGTCTAAAGGGCGAGAAATTGAGAAACCACAAGACATGCCTCTAAAAACAATTTCGCCTTCTCCCCCTTACTCATAACTTTTCTTTACTCATAATTTTCCTTCTATGGTAGACATCAAAGCTTTTTGGTGAACGCGTCGTTGCGCAGGTGTGCTGGAAGACAAAAATGGATCGTTAGTGTCGTCCAACGATGCCGTTCTCTGGAAAATGGGAGCCGTGCCGTCGGCAAAATTCTGACACGCATTTTTGGATTTCTCCTGTGTTAAAATTCGCTCAAAAGTACGTCAAATCAGTAGAAAAGCACTGACAGCTTTGGAGCTACTGGGCGATTGCACTTCCTAACAAATCAACCACGTATACGGCATTCAGCAGCATTCAGTTTCAAACCGTTGCTGGAGCGTTTAACATTTCTGTGCCTCTTTGACATTCTTCAGTTGCAAGCATAGCATCGGAATCTGCACGCAAAAAACGCTCAACTGAAAGCACCAGAAGACACTAATCTCTCCATCGTGGGCACAATGTCCCATTTGACTACTCAGCAAGCCACCTCAGCCATTCAAAGGGTGTGAAGAAAAAGTAAAAGATGCTCTTCGCCAGTAATGGCCGTGACTAATCGCTGGTGTGATGGCACAGCGGCGGATTTGAACCGCCAACCGCAGTGCCCTGCATATTCACTACTCATCACCGGCGAGCTAGTTTTCCTCAATACTACAATCACTTGGTGGCTCATGACTATTCCCGCGGCACATGTGCACTCGGCAAAACACCACACAGTTTTGTGGAAGAGCACTTTGTCCGTCGATGCGTTCAAATGCTTACCTACGCGCCACCTCTCAATGCATCTCACCAAAAAAAGCAAAACAAAAGGCACTTGGTGAGCAAGGTAAGCAAGAGCTTCGATTCCCAAAAATACAATCACTTGGTGGCTCATGACTATTCTTTCGGCATACGTGCACTCGGCAAAACACCACTCAGTTTTGCGGAAGATCACTTTGTCCGTCGGTGCGTTCACATGCTTACCTACGCGCCACCTCTCAATGCATCGCACCAAAAAAAGCCAAGCAAAGGCACTTGGAGAGCAAGGCAAGGCAAGCAAGAGCTTCGATTCCCTCGGCCACAGCCAGCTCTCTTGCGTAAACCCAAACACAAACCGCAAATTCGTGTGACTGGCTGTATGCTTTTGTATCCAATTATATTCACGTTATATGCTGTTCACGACTGTGCTGTGATTGTTGATTAATTTGCGCTTAGTCCCTGCTACATTTCTGTCACTTTTGCCTGAGTACTATATGTTCATTGCGTGGCGGAAGCAACCTTACGAAAGCAGCTAGAGTGTTGTAGCTGGCACCTTGTAAGTTAACATTGACACATTTTTTCTGAAAAAAATAAAGGGCCCTAATGTCATCGTCGGCATTTTATTCACGCAGAAACAATGCGCAAACGTATCGTCTTAGCCTGTGGAGAAAGTGTCGCAATGCACAAACTAAGCATGCTTATCATGGAGTGACCGCTGGACTGGGATGTTAGGGTCTATCATGAAGTCGCGCCACCACATTTCGGCTACTTACAATCTATTGCAGTCAGCTTGCTCAATGCTTCGAATTCTGTTTTAAGGCTTCTCTGGGGCTAACCTTCTCCGTAAGAGGTGGTTGTCCTTGGACGGGCAGCATATGTGTGCTTGCATACATTTGCGGAAGCAGTCAACCACGTCCATGCACCTAACCATAGAACACGCACCGCCGTTAACTACATTACCTTAATCAAAAGCACAGACGGGGAAGGAATCAATGCATAAGGAAAAACCCGCATTGGCACAAACTGCATAGTAAAACCAGAGAGGCCTAATGGGAACAGCACAATAAGTGTTGCAAGCGACTCAATTGCCTTTAAAAGTCGAGTGTAACTTGGGAAAGGCCGCTCGGGACGCACAGACTGAATACATACACTATGTAATCGTGGACATAGTGGTGTTCTAGCCTTGTCACACAGGTCTGCAATTGCTTGTAACTCTACGGGAACTATTGCATTGCTGCCGTTTGATGCAAGCTGCCTGCGGTTAACTGCACAGCAAGCTTCTTGGCGTAAGTATTCAGCACAACAGTACATTTCACAAATGCTAAGCGGGCAGAATATTGTGAAATTCACCGTCTTGAGTTAAACCGCGAGCGCAAATATCTCCCAAAGCGTTTTCCGCACCACGGCAAGGTGCAGCTGTGCATCTGTGTGATGGTGTTCACTACGCACAAACCGGCCCTATGATAAATTTGTGTGGAGAGTACTGACACATGATGTGAAACACAGAGCATTGTTTGCGCAGTTCCTCTCAAGGCAAGTGCTACCTTCGAGTCAAACAGTCACGCCCGACCTTGCATGGCATCACAGCTCACTTCGTTCTGTAGTACTACTAGCTATCGCCCTGAAGCCTTGTGTGCAACTCACCAACTGGGCATGAAGGGGCAGTATCCAGTGTTCGCGTTAAAGCTCCACAGCAACCCGGTCAGCAGCGTGTCTGCGCTGTGACCTACAATTGCTTGAGATGTGGATTCTAGGCTCCCGCTGGCCAACCTTTGAAATTCTGGCGTATAATTTCAGCATATGATGTTGTTCAGGCCATGCGCGACACACCCGCATCAAAGACAAAAGCAGCCACGTATTCCATTTAAACGAAAATAGTGAAAAGCTTCGCCAGTCTTATCTGCGGTCTCTGAGTGCAAAGATTTCGTCACCGGAATAAGGCCGGGCTGTCAACACCCGCAAACACCACCAAACATAGCCAGGTCCCCGACCCTCACCGCCTGGTGTACAGAAACAGCTTATGCTATGTACGATGTAAGGAATATGTAAACATTAATAGAAAAATAGCATGGTCGCAACTGCTAGTCATGGGAGTTCGTGCGGCGCAGGTTTAGTTGAGAAAATCCAACCATAGTTTAACGCAAACTCTAAGCCATGCAACAAACACCGAAACACCAAGAACAGAAAAACTATGAGCGCCATGGATATCTTTTAGTCGAGTCTCAGCAGCTCAAATTAAGCAAGCTGGCAACATACGGACTGCGTTGCATTAAGTGGAAGGTACATGTAATGGAACTCAACAGTGCAAGATACCATTTGTAGCTATTGGACGCACGATGCTGTTTCAAATTCCCAAAGTGCAAAAGCACGCACTTCCTAGATATACAGTCTATTTGTGCGCACAAAATGGTTTTGCAAAGGTACGGAACTTGTTACGGGTTAAAGCTGAAAGTGACGATACTCGCTTTGAGCTTCTGTGCTTTCTGGTTGTAATCATAGTGCGAACTGTGCAAGATTTATGCTTAGTCGTGCCCGAAGAAGCGACAAAATAACTCTAAATGCGATTACATGCAGCGTGACTCCACGCTCAGCTTGTTATATGCTCGCCCAAAAGTACTCCAGCACACAAAGGTTGCATCAATGGTGACGCTATTGTAGCTCGCGGGGAGTCTAAAGCTCCTATAAGCTATTTATAGTGCAATGATGATACGAGGAAAATTACTGCTAACCTAGATCACAGTTACAGCTCCAAGATGAAACTCGCCTTTAGCCCTCCACCTTATCTGCATGCGCCTCACAAGCTGTTGCCCGCACTTGAGGGGAAAACCTTTTTGCCGTGCAGAGTCAGCAACTTGAGACACGTCCGCACGTATGTACCTGTTCAATTTTAGCGATGTGCCAACACAGAAGAGATCTCTGTGCATCGTATGCAAAAGTTTTATACGATTACTGCTTGTGTACAGCCAGCCACATCATGGTGAGATAAGCGCACACATTGCTACATTTTGTCTCCAGTCCATCACCCAGAGAGCCCTTCAGTCACTAGTTCCAGTACCCTTGGGTACAGGCCTCTGTGAATGTGCCTTCTGCTGACGGGCCTGCATGCGAAGCGGAGTCTACAACTGTCAGCACGCAAGTGCATGTTTGTGTGGCGCACATCCTTGTGACAACACTTGACACTTTCTCTCAGCAGGCATGAAATCTGCAATTCTCGAGGAATCGTTGTACGCTAATGCCACTACAAAGAATCAGCCATTTACTGCTGGAGAAATGGCACGACGCATAGTTGTCAATCGACCGAAAGCCATTTTGAAGGTGCAGCAAGCTTTGCACACTGCACCAAGGAAGCGCTTCTTGCGCCTCTGAATAACCCATCAAACGCACCTTCTGATCCCACAAGTCTTCCGAGTAGGGTAGTTATCAAGCAGTGTACGTAGAAGAAAAATGTGATCCATTCTGGAGTAAAAGTCAATGCACGTTGCTTGGTACTGATAAGAAAACACGCATGCGTACCGTGAAATACAATGCAGTTATTTCTGTCATGACGATGAGCCATTATACGGTGTGAGCCTGGAGCCTTAACTTACGTGTGTTGAAACAATTCAAAATATACTCGCAACGCTTCATTATTGAAAGCAAGCACGCCAAAAAGCTTCTTAGAATCAAAGAATCACTTTCTTTGAAGCCTGAGATCGTCTTGTTTTTCTTTCATCTAATGCGGGCTAAATGGCGCACCATCTGGCGGATCAGCATAGGACAGCATTTCTCAGTTTTTGCTTCATTAAATAATTCGATATCATTTTTTTGCTTGAAGTGACTTTGTACGCTAGATGCCCACAGGCGAGGCGGGCTATAACGACACGTGCTGGCGGTGATGGACGGGGAGCCATGCCTGGTTTTGAGCACATTCAAGAAAATATTTTTTAGGCCCAATGCCAGGTATTTTAACAGTCATATGATATGTTTCGCCGAAGGAACAAACAAAATTAATGCGATTCGGGTGTATCACCATCAGGTAGGGCTTTTGTACAAGATCAACTCACGAACTAAATTTGCAAACATAGTTCGTCTCATACGTGCTGATAAAATGCTTCCTCTTTATTGTGAGAGCTGTACGTGAAGCAATATTGTCTTTGTGTAATGCAATTATGTGCGAAAACGAAATCTCAGATTTACCAATTGGCCGATGATGCCGCCCCCAGTGAATATTTGCGTACTTGCTGGGAATTAACGGAATTTCAAAATAACTCACTAGAAGACAACATGCGTGAGTATCGCAAGCATTCTTTTGCGTCGAGTCAAACGTAAATTGCTGCCAGCATCCAGCTCCTCGATAGCATGGTGACAGACTTTGCTGCCGACGTCCGTAAATTTATGCAATTTCATCGACAACGCGACGACTTTTGCTATCGATTTTTTGCTTTCTCGCTTACCGTCTTTAAAATGTACATTTCAAAGTATGGGAAGAGGAAACTTCTCGCGTTGTAAACGTGCCTGTTCCATTGTTAACGGTCCGCATTCCAGCAGGTGCAGCTTGCATCCCTGCTTGTCGCCCAGCTACATTTTAGCAACTCAAATAGCCAAACACTACAAAAAAAAAGTACAAGAGGTGCACCCAAGAAAAACTTAAGACTGGACTATTACTGAGCCTAGACGTTGAAGCCGGCTCAACCTCTTTTGACTGCGAAGTACAGTGCCTTTGTGACAACTAGGGTTGCAAACAATGCTCACTTGGAAACAATGCCTAGTGATAATTTCCCTCAACTCTTTAAAATTTTCTGAACAAGCTGGGAGCTGACAAGGCTTGAGCTAACACAATTAACCCGCTGCGACACTTACCTGAGCCATCGCGTACCTCAGAGCAATTTCTTTTCACAAGAAGCCTAAAGAAAAATTCATTAGGAGGCTTTCCTTTCCCGAGCAAACTGGAACTCAATGCGCATGCATTTGCGTATTATTGTAGACCCACTAAAGACTCGGGCTGCACCAGAATGCAGGGCAAAGTGGCTCCTGGGCATTCGAAGTGACACAACGCTGCACTAGTGGTATGCACTGCACAGAAAGCAAGAACCGTGCGTTGGTCATTTACTTGGAGATGAGTTAATAGCACATATGGGCCAGACGCGCCGAAGCGTATTCATTGATGTAACATGCATATCATATCAAATCATTCCGTAGAGGACGTTTTGATGTTCCATTCGACACACTTTCTGAAGGACATTGCTTTCAAAAGACAGCTCGAACGTTCGCAGTAACATAAAAAAAGTGGAACGGCCGATGCTGCCAAGATCGCCCTACAAAATATTCCCACACAGTCAGCCCTTTTTGTTCGGCTCCCTGCAACTTTTTTTGGGACAAACAGTCGCCTCAAATGACGAGCTACTCTGTGTGCACAACACTGTAGAACCCCCATAGGTGCATAGTCATGAACCGTGTAGCAAGAAATGAGCCAAAAGGCGCATGCAAATACACGCTTTAACACTCAAGGCGATAATCATACTGCCACACAGTGACAAAGAGGAGGCGCAAGCATTCACAACAGACCTACAGAGAAGATATTACTTTCAGTCTTGACACATCGCTGCTACGGGGTTGAGAAATGTTTAGGGTTTAGTAATAAAGCATAATATCTATAATTTTCACGTTGAGATTCATACGAGCACTCTGTCACCCTGCACCTAGAATAAGTTGCAGAGGCACTACAGTGCAAGAGGCACTTCTGGGGCATGCCACTTTACAGCTTCTGCTTTTTTATCGAGTTCACAGGAATGACTCCAGCACATGCAGAGGAACCAAGCTGCTCACGTTTTACGCAGCTGTGATTCCTGTACAATTCTACAGTAGCGGCCTTACCAACTAGTTATTCAAGCAGTGCTCCAAGGAGTTTTTATTGTGTCAGAAGTCAGAAGTGGAGGGGGTAGCTCTGTGCCACACACGTTTTTATAATAGAGTCCACGTAGCGTGAGTTCATCGATTGTTTAAAACTCAAAACATTGCACCTTTGGCCCATTTGGTCTACGTTTTTGTCTAAAAGCCCTAAATTGCTGCACATTGTCTAGTCTTCACGGAGCGATATTACGGAGCTTGACCAGAAGCGTCAACACCTAATTGCTGGGGACGTTAACGCATGGTATGGCGATTCAAAAACAGCTTAAAATGTATACATCAGCAATCAATCAGGCGAATTTAGCTTACGCTCTAGAAATAAAAGGATGGCGATGTATTTTCCTTCGTGAAGCACTTATCTGCGTAGGCTACTTCTAATTTATAAGAAGATGCTCTTGCATTCTATTCCACTTCAAACTTCATTTTTCAAACAGATTTGATTTTTCTATGTCCACGAATGCCGTGCGTCAATCCATTTGCATTCGCGCATGCTTTGTTATGTGGGAGCCCCAATAGCCTGCAATCGTCAATCTTTCACTGGTAGGTGCGATATGTAATCGCCACTTTAGAAGCATAGTGATGTGTTGCCTTCAGCGTACGCCAAAGCCTTCAAAAAAGATGCTTGCTAATTAGAACTTTACTCCAAGGGCTTGAAATCGCAGATTTTGCAGTAGATGGTGTGATATACAATACACGTTCATTCACCATCATGATGAGAAACAAAGATCTTTTCATGTTTGAAGTTTGTTCTGCCCATTGATAAATGATTCAACTGCTGGCGTAGCTGGTACAAGCAAAAGCGACGCCACGGATTGCCTAATCTTCAAGGTTTTTATGAAGCGATAAAGATGTGATGTTCGACCCACTGTTAAATACAATATGCACCATTTACATATTTGCATTTCATAAGTGCAAGCTAAGAGGTAATCAATGCAGTCCGACGTGCGCCGCATTTATTGTTTCCAACAAGATAAAGTGCTGGGGCAGGCCTTGTATCTTTCAGTGCGTTTTTCATGTCTCACGTTTCTGCAAACATCGCGTGCATCTTGCATGTTTCTCAAGGCTCACAGCCTGATTTTGCACCCATTGATACTGCTCCGCTGCCCTTGTGATTTACCACTTTCTCCCTCGCCAGCTAAGGCTTTTACGTCTAATTCCTTAGGAAGCAGCACGCGTCAAATCTTACAGCTACAGGCACGTCTATGCAACCTTGAAAAAGTGATTGCTTGTCGAACTTAACTACGAAGTACCATGTGCATGTTAATGTTGCGACTCGTTAGGCAAACGGAAATTGGGCGATAGAGCTATCTGTTTGCTTAAAAGTTATTGACTGATGTATTTATATATGTTTAGAGCAGATACATACATGTATTCTTATTAATGTATATTTTCGCTCCCGAAACGTTGTTAGTTTTTCATGCCTCTTGAGTTCACTGTAAAATGCTATTGAGAGCATTTGAAGTTTGAATTGCCTTTCTGCCTGGCACCAATACATTCTCGTATGACCTGTCCAGATCAAAGCAAATGCTGCGTTCGTCAATCAATCACAAAAGCTGCTGTTGCGAGCACTTTATTGAAAGTGTCTGGTTTTTGATAAGGCGTACAGTCTTAACGAATTCAACGCATCTGCTAAACAAGAAACAAAATGTGCAATGCACTGCGCTCTGCAGAAACACAGGCATATACGCGACCCATCTAGCAAAAGGTAAGAAGTGCATCATCTAGTTTAGGCGCAGCTCGCCTTGCGATTAATAGACGAAGAAAAACGTGGAAATGGCCATGTCAAATTCGCATGTCTTGCTTCATGATATTTGGGAGCTTATCATGCTGGAGATGTGGGGAGCCACGGAGCAACCTATGAGACGATTTAGTTCACTCAGGTGCGTCCCACGTTATTTTCGCGCTTCACCTGCGCCATTCAATTTGTTTTGTGATGGACTATTTCCAATAAGCATCTCTGCGCCAAATATAAATTTTCAGCCTGTAGCGTTCCGACGTGAGATGGTTCTCTGAAGCTTCGCGTAGCGCGGTCGTTGGCTTCTCCTGAGAACAGTCTAGGCTTTTATTTCCGCTTCTCGTGACTTAATCATCTATGCAAACGTCTATTCCAGAAGTTTCGTGGCGGCTTCTCTCTTCGCCTTCTTTGTCACGGAATGGGCAACATAGATATTCAGTCGGTGAACTCTGAGGCATACTGAAACAATCTGGTAAAACGAAGTTGCAAAAGAACGCATATATGAGTGGCCCGTAGCTGTGATCAACTTTTCAGTCTCCCTTCAGCATTTCCCTGCATAATGGTTCTGTGTCATACGTCCTGGAAAGCCCGGCAATGAGTCAGATCCGGGTACGCAAATCAACAAGAAATACACAAGCGACCCACTTTTACAGTGTGGTCAGCGTTTTTTAGAGCTCCAAGGTATTATACCTTGACATTGTAAAAGCCGCATCGCCAACAGTGCATAAATCGTTGCATTAGGGAGGTTTTAAGACGCAGCTAACTCGAAAAACACGTACTTTCTAGAACTCCCACTTTCACACCAAGATGCATCTCTTTTGACAACTAAATAGACCAATGTGGTGAAAACATGAGATGAACATCTTTTGAGGAAAAGCAGTGAACGTGCACAGGACGACTGAACGTGATAGCCCCCAGCCTTTTAGGAGCTAGCACAGATCTGCATCATACGAAAACGCTTTGTTTCTGACAAAGAGCTTGCTGTTGCTAGCCCGTCTACGGGCCACCTGCATGTTACGTCGCACATTCTTGTGCAGCATTACACACAACTTTGAGTGTTCTTAGTAACGTTTTTTCAGTCTCCGTCACCGTTATTGCGTTACACGGAGGCATGTGGAGAACACGACTTGGCGCATTTTTTCCCGAACTTGCATTTAAAGAAACACTGAGCACGTTAACGCAAGGCGAATTTCAGCACTTTGTTCCACGAGCACTCAGAAACAAGACCTTTATGGACAGAGCTTTCAAAGTTTCAACGCATGCTAGTACGCGCTATGGTAACAAACAATTACGTCTATTACAACAGAACAACAACAAATGTTTCTGCCTCAAAGGAAATCGCTCGGTGTATCGAACACGCACATGCTGTGAAAAAAAGTACAAACCGGCACCAATATACTTTGCTCCATCTTGCACCACATATTGCATTACTCGGATAGGCGTAGTTTTACTGCTGTACATAGGCCCCTCTGTTCGCACAGCTGGCGGACCTGCATTTTGAAAACGCTGAGACGCGAAGACGAAAATGTTTGCTGCTACAGTCCGGTGAAATTTCGGAGACGTGTTGAGGCATCTTTATGTATCAGTACACCCTGCAAGGCGCACGTGCAAAAGTACTGCACGCCCTCCACCAAATCAAGCCGCCCACTTAAGGTCCCTTGCATTTCAAAATTCAGGGTGTCGCAGACCAATACTTCGTCAGACACACTTTCTGTTGGCAAAAAGCGGAATGACATATACCACTCAGGTATGGCTGTGGAGTAGACTGCGATGACCACTACCGACAAAATAGTGTAAATGAATGTATTGAGGATGCGTCTGATTCCCAGAATAAATTGGTTCGTCCTGCTTTTCACGAATCATGCCTACGCATAAACAGTTTGCTGAAACGCATTCATCGCAAGAAACGCACTTCCTGACGAGCTTGACAGCAGTGCTGTGGACTTGCCTTGATACCACAAGGTGAAACATTGTTCAAGACATTATGGAAGAAATGAAGCGGCCCCGTCAGTTTGGTGCCCATTCTCGGTGCCGACACGTGAAGCTGCACTTTGGACCCCATAGTAGAGTTACCTAATTCTTTTCCTAGATGCAAAACGTCACGACAGGAACGCCTTGGGATAAAGCAACCCTGGTGGTGCTAAAGAACCGCCAAATGCCACGACATTTTCCCTGAACGGTGCATTTGGCGCTCGTGTGTTAACATAACTTAAGTACATAAAAGAAGCCTTTAGTTCTGACAATGTAAAGTTTCTGCCCAGCAGATGCCTAAATCGACTACACGGGGGCTTACCACCTGACCAAACAACAACAGAGCTTTCTTTCCCGGCTCAAGGATAATTGAGCTGAGCCAGCGTGCCTTCATAGCAAACCATGCCAAGTTGACGAAACGTACCACCTAAAGTAAATAGTTACTAAGGGACTGCATGTAAGCTTTATTCAAAGGCTGCAAAACTTCAATGAGAGCAGAATATCTTTGTCATTTAGAGTACACTGAATCGCTGACTATAGAAGAACAGGCGTTCTCTCAAACTCTCTACAGATCATAATAAAAACGATTTTTTCGGAGACAGGCACTGTTAAACTAATTGCTCAGTGCGGATGTTCTCGGCTCACTACACACTACACGGCACGCTAGGAAGTCCATAGACCGCATTATATCCAAGTGATTAAAACAGCATGCTTTGATAATTTGAATAAACTAACTTGCTAGAGAATGTAAACCACCTCCTGAAGGAAATCGTAGCTCGACGTACTTTCTGAACCAGTCATGGAGCGTATTCACGAGATTTCAAGCTCCTCACATTGGACGATGGACACCCTTTTGTGTAATCCTGCAAAGCCTATTGAACGCACTTGCTGGTCCCACACTTTCCTGCGTGGCGGACGCGATAAAGCAGGTTTCCATCAGCAGGCCAATGCCTACAGCCGTCTCTTAAATGAACATTGATACAGTATTTTTACCTGCCTGCCTTACTGCCAAATGGGTGAAGCTAAAAGCATAGTGCCACCTAGAACAGGCTGGCTAAGCAGATTATTGCGTACGCGCGAAGTATTTGCCTTAGCAATGATAACGTTGCTTCTGCTTTTATGTATCGACAAGACGACGCACCAACTAAATGACACGCGTAGAACTACAGTACTCAAATGTAGATTTGTACAACAACTCGAGAGTCAATTGTGCTTATCCAGAGCTAGCATGTTCACATACACCGACACGCTGGTGGACAGTGCTGTTGTTCGTGGACCGCAAGCAAGGCTAAATTCATGAGAGATGAGGATAATCGTTTTTCCCCAGTGGTAAATCTGACGGGACCTGTGTGACATAAAACCTAAACGGCAGAAAACTCAGTCCTGCAAAGACCGATCAATGCTTTCATCCTTACTGCGAACTGTGTCAGTCGCTAAGCAAAAATGACTCACCTCCTGAGTGCACCAACGTAAAATTTCTTTCAGGTGCTGGTGGGCGTTCTGTTCAGGGCGCAGACTGCATGTGCTAAAAAGCTTTTTGTGTCACGCTGTTATGTGCAAAGTCCTAAAAGCCAGATTTACTGAGTCGCCGATAATTCCGGAACCGGTAAGTACTTGCGTACGTCCTGGGAGTTGTCAGAAAGGCATAATTGTTCGAGAAAAGAGGAAAATAATCAAAACTTGTCCCATTTCGTTTTGATTTTCGCCCGCGTCCAGCGCCCCGCGCAGATGATGCTTATATTTTTCTTGACATACCGTTTGCTCGACCGACGCTACACAGGCGTCAGCTTTCTAGTACATAACCGCGATTTAAAGGATAAGATATTTTTTTCACGCGTCGCCTGCGAGTTCCGTTGCTTACGCCCTGCCAAACACCGGACGTCCACTCAGCAACTTGAAGATGCATCTCCCAAGGCGCTTCCCTCAGCATTCCCAACTTGCCACTCAACGCTCTAGTGAGCGTCTGAAAAGCAGCGAAATGCAGACTCAAGCGTGGCACTTGAATCCTGAGCGCAGCGCGTGCTGGTCTTGCAGCGGAGATGCCTGTTGAGAACACAAGGTGCGCTTAAATGCAGGGAATTCTTTGTCAATAAAACTCGCATCGAACTCTCGAGTGTATATAAAAGGTCAGTGTAACTATATATATAGGGCATAAATCAACTTTCTGAAGCGCATTATGTTTCGCATTCAACCGTGCGTCATGTGTTGTTCAAAATTTGTCGGTTGGGCACGATTGAACGTTGTGGAGTAATTTGTCAGCGATAGCACTCACACTATCTAAAACTCCAGTTACAGCAAAGGCAAAGAACCAATACCTGCTCCAGCTGCCCAAAGCATGTGCGCGCAGTGTATCATATAGACGAAAGCAAATGACCCACTGGTCAAACCACAACGTGCGAACTGATGCCACGCAAATATGCTACAGCATCGTAGCAGCCAAGAGATTGGCGAACACAAATCCTTTTTTTCTGTGTGGCGTCTAAAAATTATATGTATACTTGTTTAAAGACGAGAAAAATCAATCGTCTCGTGCGGATATGAGATATAATTGGAGGCAAACAGACCGTTGAAGACAAAGAAAGAATGAGCAGCAATTTACCTGCTGCCACTGCCCTTTACATCCTAACAGGATGAGATATATCTGCGACATCTTCCCGACGTGGAGCGTTTACAGGCAACGCTATCAGTGAAGCGTTCAGAACGCCGCGTTGTTACACATTGATTCCCCTGGGCGCCTTGAGCAACCAAAATGCCAGCATGGAGCAGTTCAGCAGTCAAGTAAGGCACCTTAAATAACGCAAGCATAATTTCAGGAACTTATAACTACATTGCCCAACTGCTGTATCTGTAACGTCATAATCGGTCAAATAGTAGTGACAGAGCAAGGCACGCCAGCATCTGCAAGCAGAGAAGCTACGTACAAACTGTTGCTCACGATGCCAACCAAAAGGATGTTCCTCAATGGGCAGCTCACCAGCAGGAAGGTGCTTTGCAACAGTAACCAAACGTGAAACAATGGTTGGTGTGGCTCAAGCCAATGTCAAACTACGTTTTCTTTACAACAGCGCGCTAATACACTACAGTGCTTTTTCTCAGCTGCTGCACTCGTTCTGGCAGCCGGCAAAACGCGTATAGACAACGAAAACAAACGTAAATACGATGTTACCGAATTCGACGGGCCATTGAAGCATCACGTAGAAAAATACTTGTCCGGAAGCAATACGGGTGAAAGCGCTACAACCCATATCCGCGTGCAAAAACTTGAGTGTTCCGAACGCTCCACATGAGGCAAGTGCTTGCTGGAAATTGTGTTCAAACACCAACCTAATTATAAAGTATGAAAAATCTTGTGAAGCTTCAAGCACAAGAGCCTTGGTTGGCTTTCCATCGACATGCAAAGGGAACAAGCACCTCAAACATTGGTGAAACGATGAGCTGCTGCTGTAATATTGCCTCTCCTTTGTGCAAATTCTGACAGAAACATTGCAGTGTCTCGGTTTCCTCCCGCTGAGTCGAGCAAATCAACGAGCGGCGCTAAATCCCGCAGCATTTCACAATATTCACGCCACGCACTGCATCCCCAACAAAATGAATTAAGCAACGGGCTAAGATGCAGTCAAGGCGATATATACCGCATACAAATGCTTACAAAATATATCAAAAAGTCTAGGATAGCTTCGCTTCAAGCAGAGTTGGCGATTTACGTAGTTACAAGCCACGAAAGCAATTAAAAGCTTTTCGCTTGAGCTGCTATTACAGCGTGGCTACAGGGTTGGTTCCGGTAAAGGAAACGTCATCAAAAAGCTTGACAAGAAGCATTGTGAAACGGTGGGGAGACCAACACAGCCCAGCTCCAAGCATACCTGGGTCTCCGACGCATATTCATGAGGTTGAACGGCGCCCACCAGCGCTTAAGCACTTTCCGAATCACAAACGTCCAAACAATAACGAAGCGAACAGCCAATTTTCAGTCTGTCAGGTAGCTTGCATGTCACAAACTCTTAGCGGCTGAAAATGCGGATGCCACAAAGGATAGCGCCAAACACACCACCGGCTACACTGAATGCTCAAACGGGTGGCTAATATCCAACCAACAGCACGCATGAAGCAACAGTCCTGTCACGTACTCTCTGAAGACAAAAGCAGAGCGGTAACAGAGAAAAGAAGATGTGACAGACCAAAGCCTGCCACACACGCCAACTAATTCACTCGCAAGCATCTCTTCCAAACATCGAGCAGCGCCACTTCTCCTTGTTAACCAAAGCAACTCAACACAAAGCCAGATAGCGTAGACAAAAACTGGAAAGCAAACTTTGTTGCCCAAAACAGGCCACCCAAGCAACCGCACATAAGCAGCAATCTCAGAAAAATCACTAAT
>NW_013654683.1:0-14708 GCF_000499385.1 Eimeria necatrix
TAGCTCGCTGGTTGCTGGCTAGCTTCTAGCTAGCTGCTAGCTATCGCACAGGTAGCTAGCTGCCAGCTAGCTAGTGGCTAGCTAGCGGCTGGCTAGCTAGCCGCCTGTTCAGCTAGCTTGCAGCTAGCCATCGCTGTGCGCATATTTCTGTCGGCTCAGAAAGTCCCTTTCTAAAGGCCAGCGAGCAGCGGCAGCAACTGCTGCGGGAACAGCAACATGCAGCAGCAACAGCAGCAGCAACAGCAGCAGCAGCAGCAGCAGCAGCAGCAAGTCGCCATACGTGAGAGCTGCGCCCCAGCGAAGCGCTCAAAAGCCAAGTCGAGGTCGGGCGCTTCAAAAGACACTTCCATCAGCAAGGCTTCGGATCCAGCGTCTGCGCAGCAGCAGCAGCAGCAGCAGCAGCAGCACGTGCAGCAGCAGCAGCACGTGCAGCAGCAGCAGCAGGGTCAGCAGATGCTCACCCGCTGCGGACATGGCAGCTGCAGCACCGGTGAGAGCCGCCCCAGTAACTTGAGCTCTAAGCGGCAGCAGTAGCAGCAGCAGCAGCAGCAGCAGCCACAGCTGCAGCTGCAACTGCAGCAACAGCAGCAGCAACGGCATCAACAGGTGCAGCAGCAGCAGCAACTGCAGCAGCACTCACCTATTGTTCCTGCATCGTAGCCGGCGCCGCGCGAAGGCTGCGGCGCTGGCGGCATGCCGGGGATTTCATAGACCTCGGGTTCGCTGGCCTGCCGCTGCTGCTGCTGCTGCTGCTGCTGCTGCTGCTGCTGCTGCCGCTGCTGCTGCTGCTGCTCTCTTCTCTTGCTGACCTCCTCCTGCAGCTCCTCATATATGTCGCCCAAGAACGTCCGGTTCATCCCAGCGAGGGCCTCCAGCGTCTGCGCAGCGCGAAGGCACAGCGAAGCAAAACAAACCCTAAACCCTAAACCCTAAACCCTAAGTGCTAAACCCTAAACCCTAAACCCTAAACCCTGAGCGGGGTTCGAGACCTACGCGGGCGGTGCAGTGTGCCGGCAGCTTCCCGTATATCGTGAACCAGCGCCTCAGGCATCTGCGCAGCAGCAGCAGCAGCACAGCAGCAGCAGCAGCAGCACAGCAGCAGCAGCACAGCAGCAGCAGCAGCAGCAGCAGCAGCAGCAGCAGCAGCACAGCAGCAGCAGCAGCACATCCTCTGCGCCTCGCGTCCGTCGCAGGATGCGACTATGGGCAAACTGGAAAGCCGAAGTGTCGAAAATGGACTTAAATAAAACCCTAAACCCTAAAACCCTAAAAGAGTGTTAAAGATTAAAAGTCCTTTTTTCTTTAAAAGTTCTTTTTGCTGCAGCAGCAAAACTCACTTCAACTGAAAGGCTTTCTTCCTGGCTGCCTGAGAGGGCAAACTGGGCCCGCCGGCGCCCAAACCCGCTCAGTTCTGAACGCAAACCCTAAACCCTAAACCCTAAACCCTAAACCCTAAACCCTAAACGCTAGGCCTCAACTGACGCTAAACCCTAAACCCTAGACCCCACCCCCAAGTTGGAAACCCTAAACCCTAAACCCTAAACCCTAAACCCTAAACCCTAAACCCTAGGCTGACGCGAGTCGAGGAAGTCCCCCTCGTCGGGCTTCCAAAAGATCTCC
Organism: Eimeria necatrix; assembly: GCF_000499385.1. Taxonomy (NCBI): domain Eukaryota; phylum Apicomplexa; class Conoidasida; order Eucoccidiorida; family Eimeriidae; genus Eimeria; species Eimeria necatrix. The sequence continues at coordinate 1,621 of NW_013654683.1, forward strand.
GCCAAACCCTCTTGGCCAGGAGCAACAGCAACTTCTGCAACAGAAAGAGAAGAAGCAGAATGGCCGAAGAGAGAAGCGCTGAGGCGGGGGGAGGCGTTGCTGCTGCGCACGCTCTCCGCGCCGTCGCGCTGCTGCTGCTGCTGCTGCTGCTGCTGCTGCTGCTGCGGGCGGCGGGGGGAGTGCGCGGCGCCCGCTGCTGCTGCAGCAACTGCTGCTGCTGCTGCTGCGGCCTGCGCAGACAGAGAGTCTTCCCGCTGCATCAGACGCAGACGGCCAGAGCCAGCCACCACCACGCCGAAGGGACTCGTGCTGCTGCTGCTGCTGCTTCTGCTGCTGCTGCTGCTGGCTTCCGCCCGCGCCCCCAAAGCCTTCATTTGCTCCGCCAAGCCGCTGCTGCTGCTGCGCAAACTCCAGGAAGAAAACCGCATTATATCGCTGTCTCTTTTGCTGGGCCTCTTCCCCTCCCCTTGCTGCTGCGCAGACCCGCTCGGCTGCCGCTGCGGCTCCTGCTGCTGCTGCTGCTGCTCCTGCTGCTGCTGCTGCTGCTGCTCCTGCTGCTGCTGCTGCTCCTGCTCCTGCTGCTGCTGCTGCTGCTGCTGCTGCTGCTGCTCCTGCTGCTGCTGCTGCTGCTGCTGCTGCTCCATGGACCCTTGCCCTTGGAGCTGCTGCGCCTCTTGCTGCTGCGCCACCGCTGCTGCTGACCCTGCAGGGCCCTCTCCACCAGACGGGCTGTTGCTGCCACCCCCAGACTCGGGGGGCCCCTCCGCAGGGGCCCCCTCAGGGGGCCCCTGAGGGGGGCCCCCCTCCTCTGCTCCGGGCATTGAAGCGCCAGCTGCTGCTGCTGCTGCTGCTGCTGACGCTAGGGTAAGCCCTGGGCGCCTGGGGGCCGGCAAGACCCAGTTTGTGCTTCTGTGTAGTCCGCGCTGCTGCTGCTGCTGCTGCTGCTGCCGCTAGCGAGACAGCAGCAGCAGTTGCCCCTGCGGATTTCGGTCCTCCTCCCTCTGCCCGAGTACCATATCTCCCCCGCAGCAGCAGCAACGAATCTATCTTCCCTATGTTGGGACTGCAGCAGCAGCAGCAGCAGCAGCAGCAGCAGCTCGTTTGAGTCGTATCCCACGGAGGCCCTCGTTCGCTGCGCTGCTCGGCAAGAGGCTCCTCTCTTGTGTGCCTCTGCCTCAGTCCTTGAAATGCATTTATTTCTCAATTCCAATTTTCTATAAAGGGGAAAACGAACGGAGAGCAGCAGCAAGAGCCGGCGCTGCAGCGGCTGGGGGCCCCGGCGCTGCGCCGAGCGGAACGTGACCAGTGGCTCTGCGGGGCCTGGGACTTCCCCGGGTTTCTCCTGGCTTTTTATTTATTATTTTAAATGTTTTCCATTTGCATTTGGCAGAGAAGTTTGCCCGCCGCCGTGGCTTGGGCTTGGTTTGCCTGCGCAGTGCGCTGCAGTCTTTGCTGCCTTCACAGTGCAGCATCGCCACACCATGCCTGCTAGTATCCTAAATCCTGTAAAGCACAGTTTAATTGTTTTAATTCAGTTAAATCCGAATATTATGAACTGCTGCAGCGGAATCATGAAGAAAATGGCTGACTTTGTGCAGCACTTCATTCCGCTGCAGATGCCGAAGCGCTGGTTTGGCCCACGGCCAGCATTGGCTTGCTGCTGTTTCTCTTAAGCCCTGCAGCAGCTGCTGCTGGTGTTGCTGCTGTTAGGTGTAGCTGCTGCGGCTAGTGCTGTTGGGTGCTGCTGCTGCTGCTAGTGCTTTTAGCTGTTGCTGCTCCTGCTGCTGCTACTTGTTGCTGTTGCTGCTGCCGCTGTTGCTTGTTGCTGCTGCCGCTGTTGCTTGTTGCTGCTTCTGCAGCTGGTGCGTCCTGCTGCTGCTGCAGCTGGTGCGTGCAGCTGCTGCTGCTGCTGTTGCGGCTTGCAACAGCTGTTGCGCGTGGGGTACTGCTGTTGCGTGTGTTTGCTGCTGCTGCTGTTGCGTGTGTTTGCTGCTGCTGCTGTTGCGTGTGTTTGCTGCTGCTGCTGCTGCGGCACCCGCTGCCGTTAGCCCTCACGAAGTTAGCAGCAGGAGAAGCCGCAGCAGCAGCAGCTCCTGCTGCAGCGAGAGCCCTAAAAGTATCTTCTGGGGGAATTCTTTACACCCCAGCCCACTGTGGCCAGGCAGCAACTGCAGCAGCAGCTGCTGCTGCTGCTGCAGTTGCTGCCTGGCTCAGAGCCCCAGGGCCCTCGCTGCGCAGCAACCAGCAACTCCGGGGGTGCCAAGCCGGGCCGATTGTGCAGCAGCAGCGCAGCAGAGAGCCTGCAGCAGCAGCAGCAGCAGCAATAGCAGCAGCAGCAAACAAAAAGAAACGCAGCAAGCTCGGGAGCTGCACGCTGCTGCTGCTGCTGCTCCTTCCTGGGTACGCTGATGCAGAGCCAGGGGCAGCAGCGGTGAGCTGCGCTCACACAAGTGCAGCACAAATTGCACCCAGCAGCAGCAACAGCAGCAGCAGCAGCAGCAGCAACAGCAGCAGCAGAAACCCCAGTCCCAAAGTGTGGCTAGCGACTGAAGCAGCTAGCCAGAAAGCTCTCCCCCAACGGGTGTAGGCAAAAGGTGGTAGTGCTGCTGCTGCGTTACCTTTGGCTAGCTGGCTAGCTGGTTGTTTGGCTAGCTGGCTAGCAGGCTAGTTTGGCTGACTGGCTACTTCGGCTAGCTGGCTAGCTGGCCACTTTTGGCTAGCTAGCTAGCCAGCTAGCTAGCTAGCTAACATGCGACCCGCGAAGTTCCCAGGCGGGGAGCAACTGTGGCTTGGCGTTGCTGCTGCGGCGTACAGTCAGCCATTACCGCAGCAGCAGCCACAGAGCAGCAGCAGCAGCAGGATACAGAAGCAGCAGCAGCAGCAGAAGCTGCAGCAGCAAAAGAAGTACCAGCAGCTAGAGAAGTAGCGGCAGTAGCAGCAGCCGCTGAAGAACTAGCAGCAGTAGCAACAGCAGCTGAAGAAGTAGCAGCAGCAGCAGCAGCGCCCACAGCAGCAGCAGCAGCAGCAGCAGCAAAGCAGCAGCAGCAGCTTATACGGACTAATTATTTAAATGTTCGACTTCTACTGTCTTCCCCGAAATCTCTGCTGCGGGGCCCAGCAAAGACCCGGCGGCCCCAGGGCCGGGCGATACTGCAGCACAGGCCCTTTCCCCTGCTGTTTGCCGCCTGCGCAGCAGCAGCTAGCTGCTGCTGCTGCTGCTGCTGCTGCTGCTGCTGCTGCTGCTGAAACAAAACTTTGACGATTGCAGTGCGATGCGCCGATTCAAAAAGCACGCCTCGCTCTGGCTGCTGGTGCATTAACTGCAGCAGCAGCAGTTGGGGCTGCGGCGCCGGCAAGACGCTGCAGCAGCAGCAGCCGCGGCTGCAGCAGCAGCAGCAAGACTGCAGCAGCAGCAGCAAGACTGTAGCAGCAGCAGCCCCATCAGTTGAACAGCAGCTGTCAGTCCCTGTCGTTTCTGCCGTGCTTGAAAACCCAGTCGTCCCTGTAAAGAAGAGACTTGTCGAAGGACCAGGGCTTGCTGCTGCTGCTGCTGCTGCTGCTGCTGCTCTCTGCTTCTTTCCAGCGGCGGCCCTTTCGGTATCTGTCCTCTCTCTCCTGCTGCAGCTTCTTCCGCTGCTGCTGCTGCAGCTGCTGCTCCTTCTCCGCCGCCCTGCGGCGCTTCTTCACGAGCTGGTAGGCCTCTAACACCTGCTGCTGATAGGTGGGAGCAGCAGCAGCTGCTGCTGCTGCTGCACCTTCCTGCTGCACTTCCGAAGAGGCCTTCCCTTCTGCAGCAAGAGCTGCTGCTGCTGCTTCCACTCTTGTGTTTGTCGCCCTAGCGCTGCAGAGACCACTCGCATGCAGAAAGCCACGAGCTGCTGATTCTCCAAGCAGAAGCAGCAGCAGCAGCAGAAGCAGCAGCAGCAGAAGCAGCAGCAGCAGCAGAAGCAGAGGTAAACGAGCTGCTGATTCTCCAAGCAGAAGCAGCAGCAGCAGCAGAAGCAGCAGCAGCAGAAGCAGCAGCAGCAGCAGAAGCAGAGGTAACAACAGAAGAGGCAACAACAGCTGCTGCAGCGGAAGCAGCTGCAGCACTGCCAAAGAAGGCACAGGCAACAGAAGCTGCAGCAGGAGCAGCAGCCAAAGTTGCTCAACAGCAACAGCAGCACGAGCTGCTGCAGCAGCAAGAGCTGCTGCAGCAGCAAGAGCTGCTGCAGCAGCAAGTTGCTGCAGCAGACTGACCGGCTGGACTTGGCCTTGAGAGCTTCGAACTTCTGCTTGAAGGCCCGCAAGTCTGGAGGCCCATCAACCACATCATTCCACAGCATTAGCGGGGCTTTCTTCTCAGTCCCTGCTGCTGCTGCTGCTGCTGCTGCTGCTGCTGTTGCTGCCTTTGCTGCTGCTGCTGCTCGTGCCGGCGCCGCGCTTGCTGGTGCTGCTGGCCCCGCTGCTGCTGCTCTTCTTGGCCTTACCCTGCTGCCGCCGTCGAGCGGTCTGATGATTTGCTGCTGCTTTTGGCTTGCTGCTGCTTTTGCTGCTGCTGCTTTTGCTGCTGCTGTTTTTTCTGCTGCTGCTTTTGCTGCTGCTGCTTTTGCGGTTGCTGCTCTTGCTCTTGCTGCTCCTGCTTTTGCTCTTGCTGCTGCTCTTGCTGCTGCTGCTCTTGCTGCTGCTGCTTCCGCTGCTGCTGCTCCTGCAATTCTTTTCTCTGCTGCATCAGACGAAGCTTCCTCCGGATGCCTCTGGGGAGCTTCTCGGCCTGCTGCTGCTGCTGCTGCTGCTGCTGTTTTTGCTGCTGCAGCTTCTGCTGCTTGCGGGGCCTTCCCTGCTGCTGCTGCTGCTGCTGCTGCTGCTGCTGCTGCTGCTGCCGGGGCTCAGCATTCTTCTTCAGCTGGCTGCCCGTGGGGGGCAAGTTGTACTTCTTCTTTTGCTGCTGCTCATTCTGCAGCAAAACAGCAGCAGCAGTTAACGAGCGGCCCCGGGGCTTCCTGCGGCCCCTGCGGACCTTCCAGCGAGAAGTCCGGCCCATGAGGCTGACTCGCCCTGCTGCTGCTGCTGCTGCTGCTGCTGCTGCTGCTGCTGCTGTTTGCTGCCTTTGCTGCAGCACAATTCGCGAAGGACTCTGCGGCGGCCTCGAAAGAGAGCCACGAAGACCCGCGGGCTAGCTCGGCCACGGGCGCGCTGCAGCTGCAGCCGTTTTTGCTGCTGCTGCCGCCCCCCTGCTGCTGCTGCTGCTGCTGCTGCTGCTGCTACATAATGGTGCAGCGGGCCTGCAGCGGGTCCACCAGCAACTCGTCAGTGTCCACTTCGAGTCTGTCAAAAGAACCTTCTCGCCACTTCTCGACGTGGAAGGCCAAGTACTCTGCGTAGTGTGGGGCGTCGCTGCTTTCGACGAGGCAGCTGCTGCTGCTGCTGCTGCTGCTGCTGCTGCTGCTGCTCTGGCGGCGGCGCAGCGTCGCCGGGGCCGCCGCCGCCGCTGCTGCTGCTGCTGCTGAGGCTGCTGCTGCTGCTGCGCCCGCCAGCGCCAGCGCGCGAGACGGAAGAGACGACACGAAGTGCACGCGGCGGCTGCTCGGCGTGTCTGCTTCTGCTGCTGCTGCTGCTGCTGTTGCTGCTGCTGCTGTTGCTGCTGTTGCCACGCCTGCAGCACGCGGGGGCTCTTTGCTGCCCAAAGACCGCGGCAGCAAAGCTGAAATAATCACATCCAGTGCCCTGTGGCGCCGCTGCCGCTGCTGCTGCACGTCTCTGGCTTCGCTGCAGTACAGTTGGCTCTCCAGAAGCCGCTGCTGCTGCTGCTGCTGCTGCTGCTGCTGCTGCTGCTCCTTCTCCTGCTGCAGCGCGAAGCCGGCCGACGAAGGGCCGCAGTGAGGCTGCAAAGGGGACCCCTCGGCAGCTGCCGCGACGCACTCGGACTCGTCGCTCACTGAGGAGTTCTGCTGCAGCTGCTGCAGCTGCTGCTGCTGCTGCTGCTGCTGCTGCTGCTCCTGCTGCAGAGCGCCAAGACAGGCGTCTACCCCTTCAACCGCACGGCCTCGTGCTGCTGCTGAGAGCGACGCGGCCAGGCACAAAGGGCACACAAAATTGAGGGAGAAGTCGCTGAACCACAGGCCGCTTCCCTGCTGCTGCTGCTGCTGCTGCTGCTGCTGCTGCTGCTGCTGCCGGGGCCTGCTGTAGGGCCGCGAGTGGCAAGCGCGCCAGCCCGATATGCGGTGGCGCCGCTGAGGCCCTCTGCGGCTGCTGCTGCGGTTTCTGCTGCCAGCAGCAGGGCCAGACACCCGCTGGAAGTGTCTTCCTCGGGGCAAGCCCCCTGCTGCTGCTGCTGCTGCTGCTGCTGCTGCTGCTGGCGAGCGCTGCCGGCGGCCCGAGTCGTGGAAGGGGCAGCGCCAGGGGAGAGGAGCAGCAAAGTCGATGTGCTGCTGCTGCTCCTGCTGCTGCTGACTCTCCTCGGGGTGCAGATCCGGCTCGCTAGCAGCAGACTGGCCCGCCGAAGCAGCAAGTGACGCCAGTCGCTGCGGCACTGCTGCTGCTGTTGCTGCTGCTGCTCCCCCTGCTGCTAAGGCCGAATTCACGAGTCCGCTCAGGGCAGCGAAGGCCGCTGTTCTGTACTCAGACAGCGAGGGCGCAGCGCAGGCCTCCAAATATCCTTGCTGCTGCCTGCTGCTGCTGCTGCTGCTGCTGCTGCCCGCGGCCGAGCCGCTGCACGGAATCGGCGAAAAGCCAGGGTCAGGGGGCCCAGTCGCTGCAGTAGTATTGCCCTGAGAATGGCCCACGCACTTCTTCATGTTGAACTTGGGGGCGCACTGGCGGTGCTGCTGCAGCTGCTGCTGCGGCTGCTGCGGCTGCTGCGGAGGCTGCTGCTGCTGCGGCTGCGGCTGCTGCTGCTGCTGCTGCTGCTGCTGCGGCTCTGCAGAGAATCTACCGAAGGACACGACTGCCACTTCAGGCTGCTAACGCACAAATCGATAGCACGAGCTCCTTGGAATCCCCTCAAGGGTGCGGCTGAGCAGAGCCCCAGCTGCACACGCAGCAGCAGCCACAGCAGCCGCTGCTGCTGCTGCTCCTCTGGAAGGCAGCGAAGACGGAGGCACAAAACAGCCCCTTACAAAAAGCTGGCGAGGCGTTTACCTCTTGAAGGCTGTGAAAAAAATTTGGAGTGATAGGCTCTGCACACACACGCCGTTGACGCAGAGCCCCTATGGGGGAGCGGCTGCTGCTTCTGCTGCTGCGGCTGCTGCGGCTTCTGCCGCCGTAGCTTCTGCTGCTGCTGCAGCCAAAGGCTTAAAAATGGAGCGTTAAACTGTTTGCTTTAAAGGCTGGAATAAAGAAGTCGCCGGTTACGGCATTATCCTGCTTCCTTCGGGCACTGGAGGTTTCGCAGCGCAGCAGAGCACGGCAGCTGCACCACACGGCTTTAATATGTCCTTAAAAAGTGAACACACACTTCGCTTCCTCCACTGTTTTTAGTTCAAGAGAAAAACTGACAAACTTCGGGCCAAAGGCCCTGCAGCAAACGGCACTTCGCGCACCCTCAGCCGCCTGCGCCCGTAGACAAGTCTTGCAGCTACAAGGGGAGCTTAGATGCTGCGGCCCCCTTAACTATGAAAGCTGCCTGAGAAACTGCGTGCAAAATGAGGGGTGAAAGTCATTAATGTAAACTGTTCGAATTAAAGGCGGATGTGTAGGGGAGCAGCCTCAGGAAGAGCCACTCGAAGAGTGTCGGGGGCTCAACCCGCACAGCCATTTCCCAAGTTAAAAGGTGCCGAGTTGGTTTTAAATAAAGCATTTAAATTGTTTTAGCGCTTGTCTCTGCGCGGAGATGATGTCCCAAAGGGTTTCACCGAGTACAGTCTGTCACATTCTTCCGGTGTTCTGCAAAACGCAGACAAGCATCCGCAACTATTTCCTTTCCTTATGCCACTTCTGCTCCAATGTATCGCCTTTCAAAATAGTTTTGTACTTTTAAAAGTGGCTGGCTATGGATGCAATGGCTGCCAGAGGCATACTCTTGGAGGCGATTGCTGGAGGCGACTGCTGTAACGATTTATTTAGCGGACGGCCAGCTCTGCCTTTCCAGAATGAAGCAGCAAGTTGCCGTCGAGGCCTTTAAAGTTTGTCTTCAAAAGCACTTCAAGTGGATATAATCACTTTAGTTAGTGAGCCGATCGGGAGGTGTCTTTGCTTTGAAACTTTTTCCTGTTTTTGTTGTTCCTAGAATATTCCCCTCTGCAAGCTTCCACGGCTATCCTGGACGCTTATTTCCCACTGTAACTATCCCAAATGCAGCTACTTTTGAATCACGTAGCAAAGATGTTTTCGCTTCATTGAGCACGTTATCCAGAAGTACTACTGATCACCCTGCTTTGACGGGAGTTGAGCAGCAGTGAACAGATGGCCGGCCTCGTTTGGAGCGCTCAGGAGGCAAACAGCGCACAAGATGTTACAAGACAGCTCATATAAAATTCTGTTCATAGCATTGGATTGCAGTCAAACGGAGTCAAAAGCTGAATGAAATGCACAGCGTAGCCTTGAAGTATGTCCTGTGTTTTGTCGTTTGTGGATACAGCGAGCTCTCTTTACATTGGTCTTTTGTAGCTGGTTAGAGGCGAAGCCAAAGTGCCACGTGCTGCACAGCATCTTCTGCCGCCTTTTGTAACACAGGCTTGTGACCAAAAGCACCGACTGACTTGTGAACAGTGGCTTTGAGCAAGTTGAATTGGCCAGCTCATAGACCAAAAGAGCCTACAAAGCAAATACAGGCCATTTTGAAGTTGAACTGACCACCCAAACTTAAGCTCGCGGCACTAACTGTGCTCGATGGCGTAGGATGCCACATGTTGTGGGCAGCACTACAGCATAGCCCAGAGATGGCCCTTTAAGCTGTATAATTCAGAATATGTAGATTGATGTGCCAAACATAAACATTAAACTCGCAATGAAGTTGATTCCTCAGTTGATAAAGCCTGGTGTGTACTGTAGTCAGGCCCAGGTGTTGCGGCTGGCAAGAGGCTCTGGAGCTCCACTGCGCCGAACGCCAATGCGCTCAGGGAGAAACGTTTGAGGAAAACGGAAACACAGAAGGAATGCAGATGTAACCTTCGAAATGCGGGCTCATAAAGATCTTGTTTAAGCCCTTTTCAAAGGTCAACAGTGCCTTTAAGTGGTAGGTAACGACAAAGGAACATTTAGAAGTCCAACTGAGCTAATCTCATAGCACTTCATCGCCGCCAAGCTATGTTAGCGTACATGGCAGGCTGGAGGAAGCCGAGCGTTTTGGCCTGGGAACATCACACGCATAATAACCTCTTCTCAATATTTTGAATTTGGGGCTGTTCACTGGCACTGACACTTTAAAATGCCGTGGGGGTTGAGACACTCAACAGTACTGCAAGCCATGTGCGTGTCATTCCGCCTAGCTTGCTGATGACCGGCAGCTAAGGGTTTAAAACCCGCATTTTACCTTGGAGTGTTTGTACGAAAAAGAACATTGCATACTTACGTGAAGAAATCGCACATGGAAAAGTGCGTGTTTTGTTAAAAGGACTAGTAAGGAAACTCCAACGGCCGGAGCTTCAGTACGTTGAAGTAGCTGGAAAGGTCCCACTTCGTATTGCTATACATTGGGAGAGCTCAGAAGGTCTTAGTTAGTTTTGTTCTTCATTTTATGCTTTGCTTGGCAGCGACGATAAGCTACGTGTCTATAGAGTTTCGGTAGCACGAAGATCGTGCAGCTTCTTCGTCCGTAGGCCCCAGATTTGGTGCGACAAGTGCAGGTTTCAGACGGGAATCGAGTAGCCGATCACCTGGTCATTGCAAAAGGTGGCGAATTTAGGCGCAATTACTCTGAATGCTTTTGTGGCCGTTGCGCTTTTCTGTATGCCCAAATATGCAGACACGAATTCGAGTCCTCTTGCTTAGCACCTGGCCAGCGACTGATGCCAACCCTTAGTCTTGGCTGCCCCCGAAAGATGTTTGGAGGATAAACGGGAACGCTCTTTCGTGCCTTTCTCTTCTTAGTTCATTACAGAATTCCTTCATGGCTCTATTTTTTTCAGGGCGGTTTTTTCTCGTTATTGTTAGCCCCTTACAACTCCTGCGAAAACAAGCAGGAGTATATTAATGTTTATGATGCAACGCATTCTGGAGAAATCTTCCTGGCTTCACCGCAAGGAGCGAAAACTGTATAATGGTGAGGACCCCCGAAGCGGTTTGAATTAAGTTCACTTCGAACAAATTGCGGCCAGTTAATCTTTCACAGAAATGTTGTTTTGTTAGTGTCCTTTGCACCCAATGAATCAAGAAGCAAAGCCATTTGTTCTTCTTGTTACACTATCATTTTGTTTTTCTTCTTATTCGGACACTCGTGATGGACACCTAAGCCGGGCTCTTCCTCTTAGCAAAGCTCCGGTTATGCTGCACCAGTATTATATCCTCTGGAGTGTGTGCGAACTGTTCTCAATTACTCTGTGACTCGAATTTCACAACGTTCGTTCCAGTTGCGCACTACCACATCTGTCATCAACTCTGCTGTCTTGCACTCAACTGATTGATATCTTGCCCGTAGTCTTGACAGCACGTTTCTAACCAAGTGCGACAAACAGTTCAACTCAGCTTTCTTTGGTTTCCAACTTCAATAAGTTTTGCTTGGCACGCGCACTTAGGCGTTATTCATACTCTAGTTCTCGTAGTATATGAAAGATTCATTAACCTCTAAGGTAGGCACAATGCACAAACTACTGCCCTTTTTGTTCTCCTAAACATAGTGTAAGCAGCTACAGGATACATAAATTGGCTTTTCTGGCCTTTCGAATGATGAACCACTCGAAGTGCCAAACAAACTGTACTCGCTGGAAGCCACTGACGCCAGCAAACAGGGTTGCAGGCTCTGGCACTTTTCTGTGCAGTTGTGCTCCAGAGGGCCTCCTTATGTGCGCATTTTAATTCAGACAAAGTTTAAAATGTATTTCCTAAAGCCAAATTATTTCATGAATGTCTTCTTCAGCACTTTGAACTCTGCACTGGTGCTGGTTGCTGGACTGCCTAGGCAGCAACTGCAGCAAATGGCCTTATTACCATTAGCCAGGAGCCGTCAACGGCCCTCAGGGAACTCAAACTTGCGAAAAAATAAACCAAAACAATAGACGCACCCAACATTTGTTACCAGAACTCCTATAGGCACATGGGGGGTCTAAGAAGCTGCTACACACGGCAGCGCGGGAGGCGTGGGGGCCAACAGCTGCTTGACTGAACGATCTAGGATCTTTTTGCTGCGCAACTTGACCCCTATTTGCCTGTGAATATCGAAAAGAAGTAGAAAACCAGGTTTCGACGCAGACAGAGTGCCACAGCCCCTCACATGCATGCCTGTAGTGCGTTAGGTGCCGGGTCAAATTAATGGTGAATGGCCTGTTTTTTGCATTTAAAACGGCAATTGTTTCTTATTAATGCATTTGGAATTTCCGCAGATAAGGAGAGCGGGGTGTTCTCCCCATGGGGTTCCTGCGCCATGCACGCAGTCTCACCCAGCCCCAGCCGCTACTGCCTGTGCCTTGTTGCCACTAGGCTCGGGGAGCTTTCGTATTGCGTGACTATTTAAGCAGAATTCTTCGCTAAATCGCCAATTTTTCACTTTTTCCGTTTTTCTCTCCAAGTCCTAGACCCACTGTAGTGGCGGGCACCACGGCAGCCGCAGCACCTAACGCCGGCCGCGCCTCCCTATAGGCCTAGACGGCGCTGTTTTCCTCCAAAGGGTTTTCTTCTGCAGTTCTGGGCAGTCCTTCTGGCCCAGTTTGCGTGCTGCTGCTGTTTGAGCAACAGCAACAGCAGCAGCTGCAGCCGCTGCAGCAGCTGCTGCTACCCTTATGGCCCTGGCTCCTCCCCCCCCTCTTTCTTCACTATGAGTGAATCCGACGGCCAGCAGCGCATGTCGCTGCTAGTAAGAAACCTCAGCTACCAAACGAGCCCCGAGGTAATGCTGCTGCTGCTTGCCTTGTCCGGGGCTTCCCCTGGGGCCCCCACTGCCCCTCCCGGGCCCCCCCCTGCTGCTGCTGCTGCTGCTGCTGCAGCAGCAGCAGCAGCCCCTGCCCCTCTCTGTCTGCAAACCCTAACAAGTGCTTCGGGGCCTCCCGCTGGGCCTTGGGGGCCCCCGGGGCCCCCGGGGGGCCCCCCGGCCTTCTGCCTGGGCGGGCCTATCTGCGTCTCCCGCTTTCTCCGTGTCTCAGGCCCATCATTTTGCTGCTCTCAGTGCCCTTTCTCTGCTGCTGCTGCTCTCAGTGCTTCTGGCTTTTGCTGCTGCCCCTCTGCTGCTTCAGCTGCCTCTTAAATCCCTATAATTCTCTCTAACTCCCAATCTCTCCACCCCAAACCCCTCTCTCTCTACTTCTAAATAAGTGCCTCCAAACCAACCCCTGTGGCTGCCCCTGCGACCACCCTACATGTCTCTGCCCCCAGGGGGCCTCCAGGGCCCCCGGTGGGGCCCCCCGGGTCCCCCTGGGGCCCCCCGAGGTCCCCCTGGGGCCCCCCGAAGTCCCCCTGGGGCCCCCCGAAGTCCCCCTGGGGCCCTCTGAGGTCATTCTGGGGCCCCCTGAGGTCATTCTGGGGCCCCCTGAGGCCATTCTGGGGCCCCCTGAGGCCATTCTGGGGCCCCCTGAGGCCATTCTGGGGCCCCCTGAGGCCATTCTGGGGCCCCCTGGGGCCCCCCGGGGCCCCCGGGGGCCCCCTGGGGCCCCCCAGAAGGCCGGAGGGTCCCTGATTGGGTGGGAGTTTGTCGTGGGGTGCTGCAGGCTGTGCGGAGCGCGTTTGCTGTTCACGGGTCGGTGAAGGACGTGTACTTGCCGCTGGACTACCACAGCCGAATGCCGCGGGGGTTTGGCTTTGTGGAGTTTTGGCACAGAGAAGACGCAGAAAGGGCTTTGGAGAAGATGGACGGCTTCGAGTTGGACGGGAAGGCCATTGAGGTGGCCATTGCCAAGAAGGGGCGGTCCGCGCCCCAGCAAATGGTCCGCTGCTGCTGCTGCTGCTGCTGCTGCTGCTGCTGCTGCTGCTGCTGCGGGGGGTGGCGGGGGGTGGGGTGGCGAGCTGCTGCGGAGGCTGCTGAG